>NW_017296102.1:25934-49941 GCF_001594075.2 Trachymyrmex cornetzi
CGCGGCGAGACAGGCCGCGGCCCAGGCTTTAAATTCAAAGACGGTGCGGATAGAGGAATGACGCTGGAGAACCCGTTCTTTGTCGTCAAGGAGTAAGTGCGCCGCGGGGAAGGAGCCAAGGAGCAAGTGCATCGATTTTTCCTCCGCGCGATCGACGTGCGTCGCGCGTCGTACGAATCGGCACGAATCTGACGAAAGAAAAGAAAAAGAAAAGGATAACGGCGCGACCGATAAGAGGACCAATTAACCAATATCGGGTATCGGCGTGATATCGTCGGATTAGATGCGAATTTACGTGATAACGGAATTATCGTTTTTGTTTCGAGACATGTCACCTCTCGTCGCGATAGTTATCTCCGACTGACATATTGCTTTGACAGGAGATAATTCTCTGACGTGACAGACCAATACGTGTGACGGATTCTTTGTATAAATGTTGCATGATGTTACACGTTGATAGAATTTGTCGAAATGATTCTTTCGGTCAAAGAAACGGAGCGGCCGGAATGTTTTTTTTTTTTTTAATGTAGATATGTCTGCAAAAGGAGCTCTATCTACGAAATATCTATGATTTTTTTTCCTTAAGATTAGATACAGTTCGGACGATTAGATATGGCGAAATTGTTTCTAATAATTATTAAATATTGTAATAATTTATTGTAATCTTTGAATTTGAGCGAGAGAATTTTTTAATAACAGTTTAATGCACTGTTTAATTAATTAATATAACATTGCAATTAAAAATATTAGAATACATAATGGAGTAAATATTGGTGTTGTTACAGAATTGCATTGAGATAAATGATATAATGTAATATAAAATATGTTTCATATGTATATATGTATATATGTATATATGTATATATATGTATATATATATATATATGTATATATGTGAGACACTAATCTGTCCCGCAATATTTATATATGAAGAATTGTAGTTGAGGAGTAGACTTTCAAAATGCGTTTTGTCAAAAATTTGTAATTTTTTCAGAAAACGAGAAAAAAAGAAACTCCACACACAAGAAAATTATGCATTTTATAGAAAATAACAATATGCTAATCAGTAGGATGGGAAATATTAAACAAAGTTGCTAAATATGTTAAACAAATGCATTTTGTTTGTCTCTAGTTAAAAAACATAATGCACTTCGAAATGTCTGTTTTTTCAGCATATAAATTAACGATGAAAAAATGCTTTCTAAACGTCTCAGAGTAGCTTATAATATAAGTCTTTCAACAATGAACACTACACCATCTCTAACTAAAAAAATTGAAATTTTGGATAAAATGCATTTTGAATGTCTGCTCCTCAATTGTCTAATTATCTTACAGTAAAAATTGAAAAAAATACAAATAGTACAAAGAGAACTTTATCCGAATAATTTTGTATGAAATTATATTTATAATTTGCGTAAAAATATTTTTCTAGAGATAAATCACATATTTTATACAAAAAATAATAATGAATATAAATACTTAAGCATAAATATGAAAGTGTAATCAAATTTAATTTAAATTTAAATTAAGGTTTAAAATTTGAATGTTAGATTGAATATAGATTTGAATTTGAATCGCCGTGTTTTTTACACTAGGACGTGTATCATCGATTGATTTGTACGTGCCTGCAATGCTTTATGTGAATTTGTTTAGATTTAGGCTATTACGCGTGACCAGCAGTGTGTTTTAATTGGCTTGGACTGTTTCAGCGAGGTGTGCAAGGCGTTGAACAAGAATCGCGGCTTGTACGGTCGTTGGAGCGAGCTGCAGAATGTCGCGATCGCGTCGCCGACCGGTATACCGCTGAGTGGCTCAGCCACTGCAATCTCACGTACAGACGAACTCGATTGGACCACCACCGAATTGCGGAAAGCACTTCGTTCCATCGAGTGGGACCTCGACGACCTCGAGGATACTATCTATATCCTTTTTCAATCTGAGAGAAACATTCCAATACAATTTACTATAATTGAATTTGACTTCAAATTTGTATTTAAATGAGTTCAAGTTTGAAATAGAAATGTAGATAAATGTCGAAATTTCTATCAAATTTAAATCTATTTTTTAATTTAAATTTGAATTTTTTATATCGTCCTTAATGCGTGTGTACGTATCGTTGAAAAAAATCCAACAAAGTTCAAAATCGACAACAAGGAGTTGACCGTTCAACGGAGTTTCATTGAGCAGGCACGAGAGGAAGTCAAGGTAATTAATTAAATATTTAATTGATACTTAAAAACAGTTCTGTATACAGAGGAAAATCTATTTTCTTTCCGAGTTACTTTAGCAAGCAATTAAAAATTGCCTCATATTACGATTACTTATTAAATATCTAATATCCACTTTTTAAATTACATAAGATAAATATAACATATAATAATATATAACACATAATGTAATTTATATTGTACATAATCACTGCAATTACTTATATATTGCTATATTTGCATTACGATTCATAGTCACGCAATGCTTCGTTACATATATTAACACGTTCACGAAAGCGCCCGCGTTTGCGAGACTAATATCACCTTAATGGCTCTATTCGCTTATTAAAACTTTCGCAGATCATGAAGGACAAACTGAACTTGAGCAGAAGTCGGGATCGTGACAGCACGGCAAGACAGGTTTGTATATACATTGCGTTTCGCTTTACTTATACTCCACATCATGTAACTGTATTTAGCATGCTAATTGTAAGTATTAAGTTGTACATATATGTTGCAACCAGAAAATAATTAAAGAACATAAGCAGTGCGTCTGAATAATTGGTTGAAAAAAACAAAAACAAGAGAAATTGAAGAAATTGGAAAAATAAAAGTAAGTGAGAAAAAAAGAAATGAGTCGAAAACGTACTCGGCAAGTCCGACAATTTCAATCGTTTAACAAGGAACTAAAAGAATAATCCCAACGAATAACCTTTTATCATTAATCTTCTTTTTATTTTAAGAATGTACAGCACTTATATTAATATTATAGATAAATATATATATATATATATATATATATATATATATAATATATATATATATAAAATATTTTAGCCAAAGGGGTTAACTCAGGGAATTAAATGTATATATATATTTACTGCGTAGTCTGCTATAGTCAATGTATACACTCTGACTAGTAAGACCCAGTTTCACAACTCACAATTAACTCTTAACCAAGATTCAACTTATTTCTCATTTTTTTTCTAATTCTAGAATTGAAAAGAAATAATGAATAAGTTGAACCTCGATTGAGTTAACCATGAATTATGAAACTGGGCCTTACTGTATATATTTACTAAAGTTAATACTATGACACACCTATATATACATATAATACTACATTTGATAGCACTGTATCACATGGAAACACCTCATATATACATATGTATATTTTGAATGACTAATACATCTCAGATTAACATTAAAAGTTTAAGAGATTAAAATTTAAGAGATGTATTTTTTTATAAAAATTTAATACTGGTAATAATTTTCAGTATTAAATTGGGTTTCTATAATGGTTGAATTTTTCATATCTTAACCTAGCCATTCTTATATATGTTACGAATATATATAAGGTTTTTTAAATGTCTATGCTCACAAAAACACTCGCTATAACCTAAATAATTTGACATTTGTCACAAATTGAAATCTAAATTCGAGTTTGAATTTTAATTTGAATCGCGAATACGAATTTCTTTATCAAATTTAAACCTTCATTCACAGTTCCGAATTGTGAATTTTCTTTCATCTATTTATTTTATACAGTAATTAACGCTGAACTAATGAAAATAACATTTTTTTTTATCTTTTGAAATATTGAGATAAATTCATTATTTTCATTAAATTAAAAGTGGGGTTTTCAAGATTAAAATTAAAATTGTTTATAAACAATTCGCAGCTATCTTCAGCTGTTTTCAGCTTTATTCAGCGACAGTGACATCTATCGGTCCAATTTTTTTGTCAGTATTGAACAATATCGTTTTGCTGTTAGTTGACGCCGTTGACGCATTTCAGTCACTCTAACCTCAATTTAGTGATTCGTCATGTCTTATCAAGTAGCATTATTTTGATGGTTCACTCGTTATAGAATTAATAAATCAGTCTACTAATCCTCGCAAACGACAATGGTATACACAGTTTTAACTTTTTTCGTTATTAAACTTAATTAAGTTTCGCGCAGTAATTGGTATTTGTGTAAGAGAAAATCATGTCTCCAAGAATTCGCAGGAAATGATTTTTATCTTTAGTTTCTTTTTCTTATTTGATTTATGATAAGTATTATATTTTTAATTTTTTTATTGATAATTTAGTATTTACAAAATTTTAAACATTAAATACGTGATAAGTACGTGTGCTGTCTTACAATATATAAAAATAAATAGAAGCAAATTTATCTTACATTATATTTTTCTAAGATAGACATCTAAGATAGTTTATCAATATTATTAAATTGTTTGTCAATTTAATTTGTGATATTACTGTTCTAATCTGTTAGGATTGCGTTTTACAACTGAAAATTAAATTTGGCGTATAGTTTACAGGATTGGATATGAATATATAAATTCACATGGAATTATTTAAATACTAAAGATTCAACTGAACTATTTAAAGTCTTTAATTTTTATTTGTTGTGTATTATTTTAATTTCAACAATTTCATTTGTTATATATCTGTGATAATTATGTTATGATATTTGATGTATTATATATTTTTAGCCGCTTTTGGACAACAGCCCTGCGAGAGTGCCGGCTAATCATGGCACTACTAAATACAGCAAGCTAGAAAATGAAATAGATAGTCCAAACAGACAGTTTCTCAGTGATACAATGCAACAACAAAATTCTATGATGAGACAGCAGGACGAACAGTTGGATATGATTGGGGAAACAGTTGGTACATTAAAAACAGTATCCAGGCAAATCAACAGTGAACTAGATGAACAAGCTGTGTAAGCTAATATTTTATTATTTTTTCAGTTTAAAAAATTATAAAGTATTAATTTTATAAAGTATAAATTTTTTATTTTTCTTATAATTAAAATATAAGAAATTACACATAACAATAACACTTATTAATAATAATAATGATAATGAAATGTATATAATTAAAAGTTCACTATTAATGTATTACATTATTATTGCAACATGTCAAGATGAATTTCTCACAGGATGTTGGATGAATTCGGGAATGAATTAGAGACGACAGATTCCAAGTTGGACGCTACCATGAAGAAGATGGCCAAGGTGCTGCACATGAGTAATGGTAACTATAACAATTACATTCCCGCTCCTACTACTCCGGTGACATCCAGCGTCACCGATCTCGTCTCTGATAACAAACCCTCCTCCCTTTCCTCTTTATCTACCACAATCGCCAATTGTTTTTTGTGTTCTAATGATTAATTGTCATGCTAATTGTCTTGCGCCTTTAAACAATTTGAGGGTACCAATAAAAGATATTGTAACATTTTCCGATACATTTTCAATCTGAATGGTTTTAAAAACACGATATAAATACGAAAACACAATATATAAGATATATATATATATATATATATATATATATATTCTTTAGATTATTATTTAGATGAAGAAAAAAAGATTATTTATAATCTCTGAAAAGTACACTTAATTCTACATGTACTTAATTCTATTTGTAGCGCAAGTTCGAGTTTTATGTAACAAGTATAATTTTAGAAATGTTTAGAAATTTAAAAGAGAGATTTACAATCTCCTATTAAATTATAAAAATATCATTCCTAAATTTGTTTAAAAATTATCGTTGAAAAGATGGAGATGTTGCACATGAGTAGCCTATATGTAATGTATGTAATTATTGCAAAAAATTAGCTGTCCTATAATCTGGACTAATATCACTATTTGTCCTATGAAATTATTTACTAAATTATTTCTAAATTATTTAAAAAAAAAAGCTGTTACATTATTTTTGCTACTATGTTAATAATTATGTATGTTGTTAATTACATTTTTAACTCTTATTTATATTTTAATTACATATTGTAATAGTAATTTTATTATATTATTAATTAATATTCCTTTGTAATTTTAAAATTAAGACATAATAATTTTGGACAAATAATTTATTGGCTAATAATTAGCTAATATTAATTGTAACTATTTTGAACAAATAATATTTAATAATTAAAGATAATTTAGTAGCTTCCTTTTTTTTATTCTAATATTTAGAAATTTAATTTAGATAAATTTAGTAAATAATTGACTAATTTTATAATTTTTACTAAAAAAAATGACCAATTTAAGTTTTTATTAACATTTTTTGTTTTAGCATCCAATGATATTTATCATGTGTTGCATTTTTGCTATACCTTTTTCATTAATTATTATTAGCACTAATTGTAAGTAGAAATAAAGTGAAGATAATATAAGAAAATTAAGATCTTTTAATTAGATGCAGACGAGTGGCATTTTGGGGCATAGATTATGATAGATGAATATATTATATCAGCCGATGTAAATTTTAGAGAACAAAGTATTATAATACATGAGACCTAATTAATTTTAACTGTTGCTACGTAAGTTTGCGTAGTTTGTTATAATTATAATTACCAAAGATATTGAGCCCTCTTTTGACAAATGTGAGTATAGTATCAAAATCAGGACAGACCAGGTCTTCGAGGGATTATTGTTAGTAGAATTGTATGTTGCAGAATAGTTATTTATAAACTTGAAGAACATTGAAGAAATGTACAGGATAATCTCGAAATATATTTTAGTTCTATATCCGGAAAGATTGAAGAAATAAATGCATAAATCAAGTAAATAATTTAGGAAAAGATAAAGATTTAAAAAGATTAAAATTTTAGAGAAAATAAATTATGACAAACGATTGAAAAATTAAAAAATTTAAAAAACTAATAATTAAAAATCTACATGTGAAACATTGATTTGAGAAATTAGAATCTTCTTTTCAAGGCAAAGAATTAAGAAAATTTAAAGGTACGACAAAATAAAATTTTTTTAATCCTACAGTAAAATGTATGTATTATTAAAAGAGTTTAAAGAATCACAAATCTTCCTAAAGATTTAAACATTTAAGAAAATATTAAATAGTTTAAATCCAGAAATTATAAAATTATGCAGTGATTGTTAATCTTTCAGAATTAAAATTCAAAGAGAGAAAAAGAAATCTTATATAAAATTATTAGAGATTATCTTGAAGAAATATAACTTCTTCATAAACAGAGTGAGAACTTTTCAAAATTGAAAAGAAAAATGTGTTAAAACATATACGCATTCACACGTAATAATAATTATATATTTTTCTTTGTTGGAGAAGACAGTTGCATGAGACAGTTAAATAATATATATGTGCGAATTGAGAAGGAGAGCGTAGATTGTATATGTAATTGAATGAAGACGTAGTAAAAATTGTTATCTCTTTTTTCTCGTCGACGACCAATTGTGAAAAAAGAAAAATATAAAATACATTGACGAATAAAATATAAGAACCAATTTGTATTGTGAGCTGTAAACAACTGTAAATATTCCTATTTCCTTAATTTTTTTTAAATTGCTATCTACAATTTCTCACGAAATTATCTATTTATATCTAGTCCAATGTTTTAAAAATCTTATAAAAATTTTTAAAGTATATACTAAAAAGATGTAATAATAATTATTAATAATAATATGTGCTACGTTTCTAAATAGTTCGTGAAGTTTTTAATATATTTGATCACACATAATTTCGTGAGTAATTATATAAATGTTATAATTGATCTCTCATTAAAACGATATGGATTTTATTTAATTTATATAATTTTATCATATTTAAAATGAACTAACAAAGAGTGTTTGCCACATTTTTTATGGGCAAAGTAAAAAAAACAAAACATCAAAAATTATTCCAAAATCTCGATGTAATCTTTGTCTAGTCAGGATTATTGTTAAACGATAAGAGTATCTTCATAGAAATATAATCGCAATTTAATCTCGTAAATGATTCGCATCGACCTCGTAAGAATCTCGAGTGACGCATGTGATGTTACTTTCCGTTTGTTTTAGATCGGGGACAATGGGTAGCCATTGGAGTGTTGACTGCTATATTGGTGTTTTTAATCATTTTATTTATAATTAAATGAATCATCTCTCGTCTCCTCTGGCTTCTTCCCCTTTTCCTCCTTTCCTTCGATAATAATTTCGTTTGTAGCTTTAAATATAATCTAAGTCCGTTTGACCTATTACTGATAGCGAGATTTTATGAATACTAGAAATAAATACAGAGTTAAAATAATTTATAATGGTCTTCTCTTAAATGTCATTCACCAATGATAAGTGCAATAGTATTTTCTATATAATTGCCTATTTCTATATAATAAACTATTTAAGCAATCATATATTATAATTATAATAATGTTGTGTAATATAAAATATATTAAAATTGTTTTTCTTCGCTAACAAAACATCTCCAATCATAGACATATTTCTTTTTTATTTGAAAGTTAACAATATATAGTAATTTACGAAGTTGATCGAAAATTTAAAACGTTATAGATATGCATATATTAACACCTTTCAAATTTATTGTTTCAATAGTATAGAAGTTATCAATAAACTCGCCGGCTCGCGTAAAGTAGCCACAGTAGTGTCGCTGCGCGTAGCTTAGCGCCGAGACACTACCAGTGTCTCCAGATGTATAGTCAACTTCGTGAATAACTGCAAAAATGGATATAATATTGTTAAGTTAAAAGAAGGAATGAATGAATGTTGTAACAGCAACCTAATACCTGTTCTCGTATAGATGCATAATTAATGAGATAATATTATCCCCTGTAATTACTTTCGAGATATTTATTGTCCTCAAATGTTACAATTTGTAGAATGTTCTCGTAAAAATGCTCTTATTTTTATCTATCTTGCTTATTATAAAAATAGAATCCGTACGTGAATTCTCTAGTCTCTGCGTGATTAGGAATTTCGACATTCAGCAATATGGATGACTATAATTAAATGCTACGTGATGATAATTATTCTAAATCGTGTAGGTATATATATTCTATTCAATGTCTTTCAACGAATATTATAGGCGAAAATAGATCTTTATTTTATTCTTATTTTAATATATAAAAACGGATTTTAACATTTATCGAGTGTATTGTCTCTATATTATTCCAGAAATAGCTTTATTATACTATTTTGATTATTCACGTTACTCTCTCTTTTTCATTGTTCCACTATTTTATAAAGGCCGAAGAACACTTCTAAAATTAACATTAGGGATACAACGGATAATGATTTGTCGAATAACCGGATACTGGATATGCAACAGATAATGCTTTGTCGGATAACTAGATATCGGATTTTGTCCGGTTAAGTCGGATAACCGAATTTTACGAAGATTAAAAACTTGAAAATCTAATTTTTTTTACAATGAAGAGAATTTATGTAAAATATAAATATGCTATAAAGATTTAACATTTATACAAAAGACAGAAACAGATTATTGCCTAATAATGCAGAAATGCTCATATTTTTTATGAAAAATATAAAATACTTAAAAAATAATATGTAACAAAAATGTAATACAAACAAAGAATAAAGGCATAAAAATTATTTCAATTTAATTTTTAAACTGTTTTACAATATACATGTTAATTAATGTTTAAACATAATAAAAGAATATGTATGTAGTTTATAGATTGGTCCGATATATATATATATAAAATATTTTGAAAATTAAAATTTTGTATATATATAATTTCTATCCAAATGATGGAAAACGACTTTTTTACAATCCGGCCGATAACTAAACTATCCGGCCGGATATCGGATAATTGCTGGATATCCATTGCATCTCTAATTAACATAATTGTTTTCTTAAGTTCTAGATCATTGCAAATAACACATTAACATGCATTGACATGGCAGTTACATGTTACGGATGTATACAAATCTATATACATATTTATACATAATTAATAGTCATTATAACAATTATATAATAAAGCAAAAATGCAAATTGAATGATAAATGACGATAAATCCAAATGTATATACTACAACAGAATCTTTGGTATGAAATGTTTGTCATTGCCACTGTGCGCATATTATCTATGCACAAAATTTATTCCTAGCTTAATATGCAAAATGCTTTTTAATCATTATATAAATTATTTAAGAAACTTGCCGTTTGGAATTATAAAAAGTTATTTGTTCAGAAAAAGATATATCAAAAGTCTATTAAATAATTTCTAAATTATATCTTTGAATCACAAAATCTTTATTATTAAGAATCTATGTAAGTTATAATTAAGTATATTTGTTCTAAAATTATTAAGTAAATTTCTTTAAAAACTTGGTCATTTTTATCCTATTATTTAAAAGATTTATTTATTACCGGAAAATCAAGAGACTAATCTGGATTTTCAAATAATATTACGTACTAAAATTCTACTAATATCCTTTCTTTAAGAAAATGGTTTCAATAATCTAAAAAAAGATTCTCAATCTAAAAAAAATTTTAAAATCCTTGAGTCTTAACTTAAGGATATATAGGAAAATGTTTTACATAGTTTATAGCTTATAATATATATTTCTAAAAAAATGACACAAAAATGAATAAGACGTAAGGGGATAAATTTTAAGGTTCAAGACGGACACGCTGATAACAATCAGTTGGTAAAGCCTTTCGAATATCATCGATGTTCTCCACTTCGATTCGCAGTCTACTGACTTCATCTTCGTAATTTTTAACCCATTGCGTTTGTAGATTCTTCGCATCCGTCAATGCACGGATCCGCTGATCCAGGTTTGCGGCTTTTATTTCTTTCTCAGCAGCAAGCAAACGTTCTTCTAAGCGATTCAAATCGGCATCGTCTAAATTGCAAAATTAAAGTTTATTCTCTACATAAGAAAAAATATTGAATTGAGTTTTATAATACGAATCATTAATAATATATATTTAATATTTAATATGACTATAGAATGCAGCGCTCAGAAATAAGTTTTTATACCTATATGTGTTAGAGATAAATAAATCTGGAGTTTAAAAATCAAATGATTGGAGGAATTAGAACTCACCGATTTCTGGTAGATTCTCGAGCTCCCTGATAATTGCGGCAACTTCGGATAAAGCTTTATCAACTTGTTGCGACGCCAGAGTCACATTGGTCTTCGCTTGGCCAACTTTATAGTTTGCCTAAAAATTAGAATTTTAAATATTTGCTTTAATTTTAATTGATAGATAATTGAATTAGAAAAAATAGGTCTGGTTCTTTTACCGATTAATTAATGAACAATACTTTATCCATTACTTTTTTTTTCGTCCCTTATCTAATTTAATTAAATTTTTACCTCGGCGGTAATATTAGCGTCCTTGGTCATCTGAATTTCATACTGTCTGATCATCGAATCCGTAGTGTCAACTCGGAGGTGCAACTTCTCAGCTTCGTTTCCGAGCCGTAAAGCTTCGATTTTAGTTTTATTCGCTTCCATTCTGATTTCGTTTGCATTAGTACTCGCTCTATCCGCATAAGTCTGTAATAATAAATAAAATATTATGATATAAATATTATTATATAATAATATATGTATGAGATAAAAAAATAATTTATATACATATAATCAGGGTTGGGTAAGTTAACTTTTTTTTTTACTAAGTTAAGTTAAGGTTAACTACCTTGAAAATTTAACTTAGTTAAGATACAAGTTAATTTATAATGAAATTAATTGAATTAAAAATTAAGTTAATAAAAAAAGTAATTGAAAAGTTAAAAGTTAAATTTGTTTTTTTATATTTTTTAAATTCATGATTCCAGGGTTTTAGTCTTACAAGTAACGGAAAAGACAAATATATACTTCATTTAGAAAATACTCTATATTTTATTTACATGTTTATATATACTCTTTAGTATATAAGATTCGACTATGAATACTAGTCTGTGATACGACTAAAGCTTCAGACACAATACGAGAGAGTAATAAGAAATAATAGATTTCAACCTATCAGAAACTGGATACATCGAAATACACGATTTCTGACAGATTGAAATCTGGGGGTCGGTTGTGTAATTTGAAATGAGGTGAAAATTACAGAAGTGAGCAAATTCACTAGAATATTTATAATTTCATTGGTCAACACCTAGTAAATTTGCTCACTTTCGCAATTTTCATCTCATTTTAAGTTATCTAGCAATAACTATTGCCGCATATTATGTCTGAGACTTAACTTTAAAGAATTAAATAAAAAATTAATAATTACGGATAAAATTTAACTAAATAAAGTTAAAAAGTTAAGAGTCTAAAATGTAACTAAGTTAAATTAAAATTAATTAACTTTTTAACTTTTTAACTTAACTTTTATCTTTTTAACTTAGCACTATCCAACCCTGCATATAATAGATAATAAGTATATACGAATATATAAAAATAAATATCAATGGATAAATATAAAAAAATAAAACTAAAAGATATATAAAAGTTATAATTTTAATTTTGAAAAATATAATAATAAATTTACTATATAATTTAATATTTTTTATATAATAATTAATTTGAATAATTTTATACCTGAGCATTTTGCGCAATTTCGCGTGCACTTTTAGCGTTACCCTCTGATCCATTTAGCACTCTCTCCGTTTCTATAGCTTGCATATTAGCATTGTTGATCAATTCTTCAATTTTCTGGATGTCCTTCAAAGCACTCTGAGCCTTAACACGTTCACGTTGCACCTCAGCATCAAATTCTAATACACACAATACAAAAATTATAATAAAAAATATTTCTTAAAGAAAAACATTTTAAGAATAAATTTGTGAATTTTCTCATTTTTCTAATTTCGTAGAATGAAACATTTCTAGAGTCTTTTTTTTTAAATTTACCTCCTAATTTCTTTAAAGTTTCCTGAGCTTCTTTCAGTGTCTGATCGCCACGTTTAACAGCGTCATTTGCCGTCTCGTTAGCCTCATCTAATTCAGCTAACAGTTCGGCAGTTGCAGCTTGTTGATCTTGAGCTCTTTCTAAAAGTTCTTCGCTCTTTTTAATTTTTTCAGTCATTTCTTTGATAAAATTCTCGTTTTGCTCCAATAAAAGTTGTGCCTGCTCTTTTATCTGCAAGCTCTATTTCATAAAACATAGATTATTTACATTTTGTATTAGTACTAGCCTTTATTATTATTTTTTTTAGATTAATATCATTTTATTCAAATTTATATATTATAATTTTTTCATCTGTATATTTATTTATAATATTTTGTAATTACCTCACTGCTAACGATTTCTATTTGCTGTCGCAATTGCTCGATATCGACCGCAGGAAGTGTTAAATCGAGAATCAGTAAATCTAATGCTTCTTGAGAAACAGTCGAGGATTTAGTAGCTGCTATGGCAGTGAGATTCTTCACTTCGTCCATACGATCATCCAATTGCGCTAGTTTGTTCTCCAGATTCCTTAGTTCATCCCTGCGCAAAATTTTTTTATATTCTAGACAGGGTTGGAAAGTAACGCATTACTTGTAACGATGTTACTTTTTCGTTACTTTTTTTGGTAACGATTTGGTTTGTCGTTAATTTTTTTTATTAATAATGAGAAAGTAACGACGTTACATCTTCTTTAGTAACGAGTAACGAAATTGACCTCATTACTCTTCTATCGTTACTTTTTTATAGGTCACGGCCATCACGGACAATAAAATTATAGATACTATAATAAATAAACAAAAAATGTTTTGCCTATTTTTGTTTTAATCACTGTCGTCGTTTTAGCATAAGAACACTAAAAACTAAAATATCTATTATATAATAAAACTCTATCTTAGAAGCCTGTTTTAGCATTTTAAAAAGTGTAATTATACAGAAGACAGGTTATTTATCGATTTTGATGAAATTAGGACAGATTTCCTTATCTCAATAGTCATCAATTTTAACCATTAATCTCAGTTTACCGGGCAGAGTGACACTTATTTTTCTGTCAGATTCGTACATTTCGTGCAAAAATGCGTCGAATGACGCTAATTTCATCAAAATCGGTGAGTAGTAGACTCGTCTCATCCTGCATAATTACAAAAAAAGTAATGAAAAATAACGATTTTTTATCGTTACTTTTAAATAACAGTAACGCGTTACTTTTTAGAATCGGTAATGAGTAACGGTAATGAGTTACTTTTTACCGCAAATAACGGTAACGCGTTACTTTTAAAAAGTAACTTTCCCAATCCTGATTTTAGATATAGTGATTATAAAAGAAAATTGCAGATATTAAATAAAATTAAAGAAAAAAAGGAAATAACTCACGTTATATTGGAATATTTCGATATTGTTTGCTTTGCGAGATTGTAAGCCTCCATTGTCGTGTTTCGTGCTTGCTCTGCTAACATGTAAAGTTTCTTGGCTTCGTTCGTATTTCTAGAAGAATAGAACTCCAATATTGAATAATAATATCATATAACAATATATAATCATCGAAAATTTCTTAATAAAATTAATCAAAAGAAGCCTTTTAATAATAATTTATAAATAATTTTTTATTTTTTATTTTTAAAGAGATCCTTAAAATAGAGAATTAGTTTATTGTTATTAATACAAATAACAAAAATTGGAGATTTGAATTAATTTTCTAGACACTTTTTTTATTCATAAATAAGTTAAAAATTTACTCATATTTACAATGTAAAATACATACACTTCGGCAAGTACACGCGCTTCTTGTGCGATCGATGTCATTTGTTGATTTTGCTGGCCGACTTGTTCAGCACGCAATTTCGCTGAACTTAAAGCACTCGCTCCATCTGTACCCAAGTAGTCTTCTGCCTCCTGCCATTCATTGTAAAATTATAAAATTATAACTTAATAACTTAGAATAAAAATTATTCATAAAATTGCAATCAAATGTTTTACGCGAAATAAGGATAAGGGAGATAAAAGAAATTTTGTAGCTTATAAGTATTATGTTGTCAAATAATGCATTCCTAAATAATCTTTTGAAACTTTTCGATGTATGGTCAATATTCGAAATTATTATAAAGAAGCAAATTTTTATTTACCGTTAACTGCTCGTAAATTTTATCCAAGACTTTCTCTGCCTCATCAATACTGATTAAACCTTCCTCAGTTATATCGCGTGCATCATTTGCTGTGATGTCCACGGTTTGATAGATTTTGTCAATCTTATTTAATTGCTCACGCAGCTCGTCTAGCTGTTCTACCAATGTTTTATTCTCACCTAAAAGGGTATCAGCTTTTACTTTTACAATAATATTATGGCCGGTATTCATAATCAGATCTTATATTTAAGACCGTCTTAAGTATGGTCTTAAGAAGTCACGAACCAATCAGAAGGCTGCATTAGCGTCTTAAGACATTACTTAAGACGGGCTTGAAATAAGACTCGACTATGAATACCAGCCTATAAGCGAAATCACAGCATCAGCTGTTTATAGTTTTCATTATAATAAATAATATTAAAGATAATAAGTTTTTTAAAGCTTCATTATTTAATTTTTTAATAACTTTTTAACTGTAATTACTTAATTCTCAATTTAAATAAATAGATTCAGATGTGATAACGATAATAATAATAATAATAATAATAATGATATTTACTGCCAGATCCTTGCTTGGCGGTAGTCAATAATATTTTTACTCTATCTTGAACATTCTTGAGCTCTTTCTCGAAATCCGAGTCCTTGATGACAGTAGGACTGCTGTTGATCTTATAAAGAGTGTCTTCGAGCTCAGCCAAACGTCGCCGGTGATCATTGACCGCCGACTGTACAAGATTGTAACAGTCGGGACAGTCAACACAGCCGTGCTGGCGGTTATGCTTGTTCTCCTTGCAGCGATCACATCGTCTGCCTTCAACGTTTGTCAGGCACTGCCAATAATTGTCAAAAATATTAAGCAAAAAATACAAAGAAGCAAATTTATTACCTAAAAATAAAAATCCAAAAAAATAAAAAATATGTAAAATTTTTATATAAGTTCATGATTGGTTTAATATGTACAAGGAACGGAATAATAATTTTTTTTATTTAAAATATAATTTCATATAATTTAAAATTTAATGATCACTCGTTACGCTGCAATTATGCTTATATTAACTATTTAATTTTATATAGGTATAGGCACTTACAGGACATTGTCCGTTTGCGTCACATTGCAAATCTTGTGATCCAATACTGTCGCAATCGCAAGGCTTGCAGCCCTCACGACTGAATCCATATTGATAGGGCTCACAGGCATCGCAACGTTGACCCGTTACTCCAAGTCGACACTGACATTGTCCTGTTATCGGGTCACAAGTGCGATTGTAAGAACCTTCAAGATCGCAATTACAAGGTATGCAACCCTGCAACACAAAGATATAAATTTTTTATGAGACAAATAAATTAATTAAATTAACGTGTTACTCGATGAGCAATTTAACAAATTATTATATTAGTTATTATTAAAATCGACTGTTTTTATTTTAATTTAGGAGATTTTACCTCCCCACTCGCAATATGATAATAGCCTTCCTCGCACTTGTCACAATTGCGACCTATAACGTGCGGCTTGCAGGCACAATGTCCTGTTAATTGGTCGCAAGGTGCAACTCTTCCATCATCAAGTTCTAAAGTGCCCGGTGGATAACACTGACATAACTTACATCCGTCTTCTTTGCGATCTGATAGCGCGTCTCCATAATATCCTAATATATAAAACATAATAATATAAAACCTAATTAAATAGGTATTACATATTACAGAAATTATGTGAAAGAAATATTTTATTATTTTATAATAGATTATAAAATAATTCTTAATTTATATTTACCGGCTAGACATTCCTCACAATGAAAGCCCGCTGTATTATTAACACATTTGAGACATTCTCCTGTTTCGTGATTACAATTTCTAACTGCATTTAAATCGATATTGTTGTTGCAATCGCAAGGACGGCAAGCGAGACCTTTTTCAGGATTTCCATAGTAACCGTCGGAACACGTTTCACATCTAGGTCCTGTACAAGAACATTTCATATAATTTTTGATAAATTAAAAAAGAAAGAAGGAAAACAACATGCAATGTACTAATTAATTAAATTCTTCTTTTTTAATTATTTGAAATGTTATATTTAAGTATTTAGAAAATGTATTTGTAAAAACTACGTATATGCTTACCAGTCCTGCCAATAGGACATTCGGAACAAATGGGATCTGGATTGTTGCCCAGAAGAATGCAAGGTCCATTATCGGGACAAGGACACGATTTGCAATCGTCCGGGGTTCCTTTCAATGGATAACCATAGTATCCCCTACTACATAACTCGCAATTGCTTCCTGCAGTATTATGCTGACAAATACATTGCCCTAAAATATAGAAAAAAATGTATTCAAAGTATTATTAAACATTTTTTAAACCTATGATATAATAAAATCCAATTACCAGTCTCCGCCTCGCAAATATCGGCGTGCCCATTACAGTTGCAAGGAACACAAAGAGCAAAGGGACCACCATTGGGAGGATCGTGGTGGAATCCAGGCGCGCACGACTCACAAAACTGACCGACGTAGCCGTGAGGACACTGGCAGTGTTCCACCCAATCGGCCGGCTCGCCGGCTGCGCCACGATGAGCCGTCTCTAATTTCACATCGTCCAAAAATCCTCGGCCTTGATGAGTATAAGTCCCACGAATTTTTACGGCGGTCAAATTTGACAGAATTGACATGAAGGTACGAGAAGATAATCGTGGTTGCCAGCCGTAGTTGACGTGCTCATGCAATTTAAACTTGTATTCTTGAGGCTACAAAGATAATCATATTAATGTAATATTACGAGAAAAATGTAGTGAAAATAAAAACACTTACCGTAACAGTCGGTAAACGATTGCTCTGGCCAAAGATTGGTTGTGTGATCTGCTCGCCGTTACCACCTTCTAAAATTACATCACGCGCTGTAGGAGCCGGTCCAGCTTCCCCTATCCTCAATATGAACGATATGTGCTGATTATATGACGCTCGCTGGTCTCCCAGAAATTTATCGGGCGCGAGAAAGTACACATTGTCACGGTCGAGCGCAGTAGCTGAGATCGTCTGCGTCAGTGCGTCGTAATGCAATGGAATCGGATTACCGGCTACAGACGCGGACCAACGTTCATTTCCTCGTACAAACATACTCTCGATGAACAACTTCGAGTAACCGGTTGCCGGTCGACAGACTGAGGAATGGCCGTAACAGAAACAGGGAGTGCAGCCGAACTCGTTATCTACTGCCAGATTGAAGAATCCTGGACGACACCTAGTCAATTTCGACATTCGGGTTAATTTCAACTTTCGAGGAGTAAAACGAAGTCAACAGAGACTAATTTAAAAAATTAGATTCATAGTAATAGAAAATTGACTCCAAACTGATCGAAGAATCGTTATAGAAATCGTTGTTAAGACATAATGTGAAAGAAGTCCTATATAATCTGGCACAGATAATACTTCGACTATTTTTCGATGATAATAATATAAGCTAAAAGATCAAAAAGCCGTAAGTTCCTCATTTAAAAAGATTAAAACATGTCGAGAGTCAATATATTAAAGTGCAAATTGATTAATTTAATATTCTTTGCCAAAGATTTGATTGAATAATATAACAGAACTAACTCTCTGCAGCGTTTTCCTTCGACGTTTTCCTTACAGACGCAAACTCCTGTGATAGTATCGCAATTGGGAACATTATTCGCCGATCCTGCTAAGCTACACTCGCATGAAGTACAGCCCTGCGAACCGAAATTATAGAAGTTGGCCGCACAACGATTGCATTTATCTCCTGTTACACCAGGTTTACATTGGCATTTACCCTCGCTATTACACTGCAAGCTTCTCGAACCTGTAATTCATTATACTTTTATTTATTACCTTATATTTATTTATTTTATAGTATTTATATATTGAGAAAATTATGATGTTAATTCACAATTTTATCGAATATACAATCATCATGATTTGTATTATTTAATATTATTGTAGCATTATTACCAATTTCATTACAGTTGCACGCAACGCAATAATTATCCTCGGGCCGTTGATAATAATTTTCACGACACCGTTCGCAATTGGCACCATCGCGATTTGCTCGACAATCTAAGCAATGACCTCCATGACCCGTTAGCTTATACAATTCCTTGTCGAAATAACATCTGTCCGAGTACCCGTTGCAGTTGCAAGCTACAAGAATTAATAAGTAGTCGAATTAATAGATTAATAATTGCAGAATTTTTAAATACGCGAGAAAGAGAAACACCGAGGTCCGGTTTTTCATTATCTGATTAACTTGTGATTAATCTGATGTTTCACCCAATGGGCTTCATCCATGACATTATCATAGATGAAGCTCATTGGATAACACATCAAGTTAAGCCCAATTACAAGTTAACCAGATAATGGAAAATGGAACCTAAATATGTTCTGCTTCTTACAAGAACAATATCGCTATATTTAAACATTAAATATTGAAATTTATTATATTATAATGAAAAAGAATAATGCAGGAAGATGTTAAGAATGAAATGTATCAAAACGAATAATGAGTCTAATTATCTAATTATTTTATTAATTATTTTTAATTATATTTATTTAATAATTATAATTTTAAATAATAACTTAATATTAAAGTTCAAAGTTGAAATATTTATATAAAGATATAAAAGTTTTATTTAAAATGTTCATTTTTCTATTTCATTAAAAAATTCATATAATGCAATTATAAATAATTTTACACAAATAATATATTATAAATAATTAATTACTGGATCCTGAATACCGAGGGCGTATTTCATTCCGTGGCGTGCACAGCAGTATGCAATCCGCTATCATTAACAACGTGATCAATTTCATTTTTCCGATATAAGAATATTCACAAAGGTCGATGCATTATAACTTATTTTATTGCTGCTTATTATTATAATCTAATTACAATTGTTTAATCATATACTTATATATTTAATTGCACTTGAGTCTAACTATTGAATTGTTACTTCAACTGTTATACATTTTAGATCACTGTCATTTATATTTCATGTGATTACAACTTATGTTAGAATACACTTCCTTAGATTGATCTCTAGATATTTTTCGAAAATCTATTTTTTATTATGTCTTTTATTAGAGATTTCGAGGATTTTGATTAGTGAACAGTTATACTCTTTATCGCGGTACACCGAATGCAGACAAAAGTGCATTGAACGGCCGTGTACCTTCGCCACAAGCCGTGCATCCCCACTCAAGAGAGCGGCAGATGAACGTAAAAGGCAAAGCTGGTATCAGGTAATACTGGCGAAGGTGTAGTCGCTTATGGTCTTTGCAATGCGCACCATGTTCCTCATTCGATACGGATAGCATTATATAGAGAAAAGCCAAGTCCATAATGCAGTTTCTCGTGCAATTATTTCAGTAAAGCGAGTTATTTGCGAATAAAATTCTATTAAACATTAAACTAAAAATAAAAAATCTTTCTATTATATGTAATGAATTATGGCTTTTGATAATTTAATTGATTTCATTACATGTAACACATTATATATCCGTCAATATTTTGCAACAAAGATATAGAAATACAAGGACCAGCATTTTAACACAGTTACATTCTATTATCTTCTTCCACTACACAACTCTAGTTCGATTTTATTTCTTTTCTAAATTGATTTAGATTAGATTAACACAGCAACCTTTTAATTAAAATATTATTTGGATAATTATATGGAACTAAAAATAAAAACGATCAAGAACAGAATAATAATTAAAATTATAGCAAAGGATTTGAAAATAATTCTTGAAAATAATTCTTTTCGTTATTTATTTAACTCAATAATATCTAAACTTTTGTTTGCTTTATGTATTTTAAATTCTCTCCTACAATTTACTACAATTTAAATTAATAAAATCATTGATTTTCCATAACTGTTTATATTAGTTTTGATATTTATTTAAATACTGATTTTTCCGGATTTATTAAGGAATTGTGTATGATGTGTAAAATCTGTTGCACATTGCTCTTAAAACTGTATTAAAATATGCATCCAATGTTTACTGAATACTTACGTTTGCATTCGTGCGCATCGGTAGTTGTGGCACGACCCCAAGGAGCGTCATTGTAAAAAGGCAGGCACTCGTTGCAGTCTGGACCAGCGGTGTTGTGCTCGCATCTGCGAATAAATTTTTTTCTAATTAGGTATATTGTAACATTGCTTACAATTTTGTCAAAGATGACAGTAAAATGATAAGAATTACTATATTTAGTAATTTGAAGATCCTAATTTTATTTTATTTTTTTAAATAATAGTTTATTGGAAATAAAATGTTTTATCGCAATGTGTTCAATATTATGTTTAATATTCCATTATTTAATTTGCGTTCATTAAGTATATTGTATGTCTCTGAATACATTAATATCAATGTAAAAAAATTAATACAAATTACTTGTTAATTTGACGCACCAATTACTGCGCAGTGATAATTTTATTTACTCTTACTTGCCCACGATAAAGGTATAATTATGGTTTCAAAAAATTTTTGTACATAAAAACTTTGAAAGAAAAAGAGAAAAAGAAGGTAAATAGATGTCAAATATCAAAATATAATTGCATATGTACGTATATATAAAAAATTGCTAAGAGATAAGACTTATTACCGGCAGACTCTGCGAGTTTTGCCGTCGACACTAGTGCTGTTCACGCATTCTCCGGCGTGGCCATTGCAAGCGCATCTCGCACCGACTGCTATATCAGCTATCGCATAATAATAAGATTTCAGCACTTGCGCGTCGCCGAAAACCTCATCGCCAAACGTGTTCAACCTGTCTAGAGTAATTTTCAAATCTGATGCTTGAACCCATTCCTATAAAATAAATCGCGTCTCTTAAGCTACCCGTAAACAATTATGATAAACATAAACAAACTATAAAAAACTTTTAATTTTATAATTAAAGAAGTTTCGTTCTTTCAAATTACTTCTTGCTTTAAATTTCTTACTTTAAGTTTATTAAATTATTAGTATTTTTTCTTTAATCAACTATTCTAATTTTTTATGGCTGATTATAACAATTCCCTGATCTCATTAATGAATCAAAATAATTTTAATGTAAAATACAAATTTTTACTGTATATTACAAATAGAATTAAAGTTATAAGAATGTTATATACACAGAATATATTGTTTTTAATTATATAATTGCCTGAAGTTCGGTGTTGGTTTCAAAATAATAGGCAGAAGGTCGGCCCTCCAAGGTCGAAAAGGCGACGGTGCCTTTAGTGAGTGGAGAGATGTCAGAAAATTCCGAGGTGCATAGTACGCGGGTGTCGTCACCGCGAATGGTCTCTTTAGATTCGGGCAGGTCGTACGTGTCCCGGCACGTCGCTGAATAAAATTGATAAGCCTCCCACGGCGACTTCTCATTTTTCCGCTTGTAGATACCCCAGCTTTCCGGCCGGGGCGACTCGAACAGTACTCTGACGTATGTTATGTCAAATGTCTTTCCTAATTTTAAAATCAGAATATTATAAAACATAAATAAAAAATATATAATAGTAATAATAATAAGCTTTATCTATATGCTGCTGAACTTAAGTTTATAGACAAGAAACACGATGCGAGCGGCACCCCAAAAAGCAGAAGCTGCTGTTTATGTGTCTAGATTTTGATAAGAATTTTATAGCGAAAATTGCATAACAATAATGAGTTTTATCAGTATAATAGAGCAGTAAGTAACGCAGTAAATATGATAAGAATAGAGAATGAAAATATATAAATAGCAAATAAAAAATTAATCTTTATAGGATAGAAAAATCACTGTAGTGGCACTAAAATAGTATCATATTTTAAAGTAAAAAATATATAATAAAGAATTATGACAAATTTTATTAAAAATAACGTTGTAAGACTTAAAAAATCGATCCTTGCGTTTAACTTAAAAGTTAATTGAAATGTATTATCTGTCATTTTTATTCAGGAATACTTCAATTGCTAGGCTGTTAATTGAATTGAATTGAATTTATTGTACACTCTTTGCGCACATATGTATATAGGTAATCCATCTAGTATATAACTGCTTAAAATATCTAAATCGTTATAATAAAAATTCTTAAGTTAAAATATTTCAACTAAGAATTTTATTATAACAATTTCTTCCAAATTAGATTTTAAATTAATTAGAAACGAGAATAAATTCGTAATAATAAATTCGTTTTTAAAGCTCATGAGAGCTCTTCTGTGATTTCTTCATCATCCTCTATACACTGTTATGATTTATCTCATCGCGCATACATCCTCATAGATAAGAAAGTAGGATGAGAGAAAGAGAGAGTATGTGTATGAACAAGAGAGTGAAAGAGACGTAGAAAAAAAAGAGAGAAAGTATAAACCAGAAACTAAATGTCTCTCAATAAAAAGAGACAAAAGAGACATAGAGATCTTCTACAGGGCGATATATTGCGACGAAAACGCACCTAGAGGGAGGGTGAGATTGACCTGGTTGGGATATTCTTCGTACATAGTGTCCGATTGCCACCAAGTAGCATTGTCATTATTGTCATGATCAGTAAGGAAGGAGGCCGAATGGTCGCCGCGTCGGCAAATTTCGCATGACTTCTTTTGCACGCCTGTCTGCTTACAGAATTCGATTGGACGATCCTCGCCGCATGTATTTGTCGCCTCTATTAGCACGTTGAAAGCTGCATTTTCAAACGGCGGTATACATCTCTAAAACACGCCAACATACAGATAGGGCGCTAAATTTTGCATATATTTTTATTGTAGTTAGATAATTAAAAAATAAATTAAGTAAATGTTACATTAAAATATTAAATAGAATAAAGAAATGTTTTAATGTAATATTTATTAATTCACTTTTAAAAAATATTGTTCTGCAGTTATATTCCGTTATATATTCTGTTAAATTCTAACAAATAATAAATTCCTTACGATACGTTGTATTATTTTATATTTTTTTATATAACGACGCCTTTGAGAGAGAAATTTATTACTATTTAAAATTAAATTAAAATTAAAATTAGATGGTA
>NW_017296102.1:50100-62844 GCF_001594075.2 Trachymyrmex cornetzi
AATATATACAATTATATATTATATAAATCTATATAAATATAAGAAATTTAATGAAGTATAATATTCTCAATTCATAATCGCGATCTAAATAGGAAAGGAATCTACTTCTAATATAGAAGCTGTATCTCACAGACTTCGCGAATGATATCGTGTCCATTTATATCGTGGCCCACACAATTTATCTGCGGGTTCAAGTAACTTGGAATAACCCCATGATAACCTTAACATCCTCCCGAAATATACCAAATCGTACTGATTTAATTAAAGATGCGAAAAGTTGGACAGCCACATTTAGGTATTCAAAAATTATATTTATACGAGGATTTATTTGAAGAAATAAAATGTCACATAAAAATGTTAATAATACTAAAACAATTCTTAATTGTTAATTCTAAAACAATTATAAGCATATTAAAAAATTAACTAAATAACATTACATAAAGCTGACAAGTTACATAATAATTAAGAATTATGTTAAAAATTATTAAATATAAAACAAAATTTTACATTATTCACGTTATATAAAAAATTAATAAAAATATAAACAAAATATATTGATTAAAAATAGAAAAAAATTTTGCGCATCTTCCAGGTACATTTTTTAATGAAAAAAAAAAAAAAAGAATAAAAGCATCATTCCAAAATTCTTCTAACAAATACATTGTTTTCATTTGCGTCACAATTTTATTAAATGAAATAACTTGTCTATAATATTCTTCTTTTTTGAGGATTATTTCTACAATAATGAAGACTGTATAGATTCTTCATTTTTAAAAATTCAATGTGCATATAAATAACGTGAACAATCGAAACGAACCTGCGGCCTGCCGTTCTCATCATAACACTTGTCCTCATTGCGATTTTTTGGCAGCTGTAGTCGACTGAACAGCTCCTCCGAAGGATCGGCCTCGGGATCGGCCAGAACGACGCAACTTCCCACGAGCGACAGCAGGCCCCATATCCCGATCCCCCTCATTTTATTCCCGTGAGGAAAGAAAATCTCTGACTGTCCGAACACTCGGCGAGACTCCTCTCGCTGTTCACGAAACCGACCGACGTATCAGAGCTGTCTTTGAGGTTAGGCAGCGCGTCCATCGACAAAGATCACCGCCGTCGAGCGATCGCTATCGATCGTACATCTCCCATTAACCTTCCATAGATCGGATGCTGGACGACGCCAGACGACGCGCGAGCGGGCTCCGCCGTGGACCACCAACGAGTGTAACGGCACGACGCCCGACGCCGCTTGCACGCGTCTACCTCCCGGCTCTCTCCTGCTCTCTTCCTCTTCTCGCATCGCCCCTTCCCAATTCCCGATCTCCTACGCCCGTTTTCTCAGTAGTTCTCACAGTCCGCCTACGCAAACGTCGGATCGTGTATGTATATATGCTCACAGCACACTTAAATGCCTCGAGTAGGCAATCTCTCGACACGCGAATCTGCACCGATTGTATACACTCCGATTATACGCACTGCATTTAAATATCTATGAATCGTGACCGTGTTTCCAACAGTTTCTGTCTCCGTATCGGTATATATATATATAGTGTTGTGATCATAGTCTTGATATTTACACATAAGATTTTAAATTGTAATTTACAGATTTTTTTGCCATTTTCTATTTTACTTTTTTTACGAATTTCAATTTTTGATATATAAATAAGGAACTATATACAATTAGAATTTTGATTTCTGTAAAAAGTAATGCGTGTAATTTATAAAATTTTATTATAGCGTAAATATTCTCTTAATATCCATAAATATATTCACAATAAATTCTTTTCGATAAGCCTATAATAGAAAGTACATTACAATTTGTAATATCTATATATGTCCCTTTAGTACACACGATTTTCCTTTACTACACATGATGAGTCATTCGTGTTCCGGTTAATTTTCACCATTTTAACAAATATGTATATATAAGAATTAAGTATGATTTATATATATACTTTAACATCATTAGAAAGTATTTACAGTTGTATATTTAAAAAAAATTGTATGTAAATGTTATAATTGATTATTTGATGCCTCCAGTTAAAAAAAAAAGAAGGGCAAGATAACTTAATCATGTGTCCTAAAGGATATACTAAATATCTAGAAATATACATATATAACAAAAAAAATAAAATTGCGCAAGTACATACATAAATGTGAAAAACATTTAAAAAATTCAACATGTATAAATTAATGAATTTGCATATTTAATTTATTTTTTTATCAGACTTTTTACTATCTTTGGTATAGTTATTTTACATAAAAATTATTGTTAAATAAAAATATATATATATATATATATATTACTGAATAAACCTAAAATAATTATCTATATATATATATATATTACTAAATAAATCTAAAATAATTATTGAATAATTAATTATTACTGTATCATACAATTTGTTCTAAGCACACTATCAAAGTGTCCTTGAAGTTCTTTCAAATTTTCAAAAACATCTTTCCTTGGCACTTTGCTCTCATCAAGCTTATTGTCATGCTTTATTAATAAAGCATTCCATCCGGCACTTTTTGCTCCAAAATAATCATTATCTACTCTGTCGCCGATATGCATCGCTTCTTGAGGTAATATTTCTTCTTCACAATGATGTTGCGTCAATCTTAGTGCTTCCTCAAATATTGACAAGCTTGGTTTCTCCTTTCCGAAATCATACGAGGTCAAAACAAAGGTAAAATACTGACGAATTCGAATGTCTTCGAGAATTGATTCCAATCGTTGATCAAAATTCGAGATAACTCCTAAAACAATATTCTTCTTCTGCAAGGAGTCAAGTAGATTAACGGTACCAGGATATTTGTACCAACATTTTCTAGTACTATAGCAGCTTATGAGACTGTCAGCAACCTAGAAAAGAAAATGATAAATGAAATCAAAGGTCTTTTTGCATATAATAATTCAGTAACAAAATAATAGAACCAATTAATAGAAAATAAGTAGAATAGAAAGGAAAAAAAATTAATTAAAGGAAAATTATTTTCAATACTGGAGTTTTAGCTTTATTATTAAATGATTTGTATAGTGATTGAGCAAAAGTAAACCACAAGTCATTATAACAATAAAATGCAGTCAAATGGCTACGAATAATAGAAATAAATTTAAAAGATAGCTACCTGAAATAAAGATAAATTAATCGATACAAGAACTCTTGATGTTAAATTAACAATATAAATAAAATAGAAAGGGCACGTAAGAGTCGGTTATAAAATTCGCACAAATAATAAATGGAAAAAGTTAAGAAATAAAAATTGACTGCAATTAAATTAAAATTGAAACAATAATAACATAATATATTTCGACTGTTAGTTTGAGCCATCTTCAGATGTCATAAGAGAATACATCGAATAATTGTAGTGATAGAGGTAGAAAAAAGGAATGTTACAATAGATCATTATCATTAATATTACCTTATCCAACGTGTCCGTCGACACAGAGGCATGTTGCTCTTTAAACACATTATGTACGATCATTCTCCACCAGTTTTTCCATCCCAACCCGGTGTGCTTGCCGTATATCGGGTGCTCCTTGCTAAGCTGATCGTAATTGTTCTTGAAACTTCGCGCCAATTTTTTTGGCTCGATAAGTAAACCGTGCTGGGAGCCGACCTTGATGTAGTTTTCCTCAAATTTGGTCATCAACAATGTACCAGTCACATCGAAGGTTACAAGACGGGGTCGGATACGATTAATCATATTTCTAATGAGTCTTCGATGATTCTTAATCTCAAAGTAATTAGACACTCCGCAAAAGAACCAATTCGTGACCGCAAAAATTATTATGCACAAACACAAACTGCACGAAAGATGAAAGCCGGGCGATAACGTCGACCTCTGATTTAGCGAGCAGGAAGTTGATTCAAACGATGGGTCGTTATGTTACCATCAGGTGCGTATTAAAAAAATTCGAGGCCCTTTTCGATCGAATGCAGCCCATCTCGATACACTTTGCTGATAAGAGCGATGAACTAGAAATTGATAAAATTCTATATTTTTAAATATAACAAATTATAAACATATTAAAAAGCTAATATAATGACATCAGGGCTGGGTATGTATTTGAAATACTTTTATTTGAAAAACAGTATTTTAAGACAATTGTATTTTGTATTTTCATATGCTCAACAGAGCATATGAAAATATCTAGTACTTCATGGGCGCATATAAAAGTATTTTGTATTTTATATTTCAGTATTAATAACGAAAGATTAAAAGTATTTTGTAACTTGAATTTCAAACACTAAGATTGACAACCAATATTATTATTTAAATTACAAAATACAAAAAAATCTTCAATCTTTGGATTTTAAATATAAAATACTTTCATGTGCTCCGCGGAAATGCAAAGTATAAAATACACTTGTATTGCAAATAATGTGTTTTAGATAAAAACATTTCAAATACATGCCCAGGCCTGCATTACATAAAGCTGAGACTTAATACAATTAAAAATAATTATATAAAAAAATATTATATGCAAATAATGTATCTCACAAATGTTAAGCACAATCTAATTATCAGATGCCCTTTTTCTCTACGTAAAAACAAATTCGAAAGATACAATAACGGACTTGAAAGAGAATGGAGTTACTCGCTTACAAATAAACTGATTTATTACAAAGTTGTACATGGATACAAGGTGGCGTATTTCTTTTCTTATTTTATAAAAAGGACCGATCGTCCCGTCCGTTGCACAACATTCCGGCCAAAATTCGAAAGGATGCTTCCGGCCTACCGAGAACCGACGAGATTATCGCTGACGAATGCGATATAATAATGATAATTAATAATATCCCCCTATAAAAATGTACATAGTGTGTATAATATCCCTAATTATACACAATGATTGGAATTATTTTATACATATATATACAAATGCGTTGTATATGGGCCGGTTTCACCAATGCCGATCAAGCTTAATCGTGATTAATTGTCAACCACAATTGGTCGATTCTACTAAACAGCAAACGCGATTGGTCAGTCAACGGTAGATTAAGCTAACTGGTGTTTATGAAACTGGCCCTATATATATGTAATAATAATAACCATAACGCGAGATAATAATCATATAATATATATGTATATAATATAAATTTCTTGATCAAAAAGTCCATTCGTATTTTGTTTTATTAACATTTTTATCTCTAGGTAATATTTATTCCATTATTGACTTTATTTGTAAAAATTACATAAGACGAATGAATTTCTTGATCAACATAATATATTAATAATAATATATTAATTTTATAGCAGTCGTCGCTTATATTATATCTAATCGCGATTAATATTTGCACAAATAAAAAACTAATCATATAATCTCACCTCTATACACACACGCACATTTAGAGATATTTATGTATTTATGCAATACATACATATCATTGTAAAAAAAAAGTTTACCCGCTAAATACATTGGTCAGTCTCACAATCATTATTTTTAATATTTATGCAAAATTTCATTCTTTATCTTTCCCTAAATCTCTCACAAAAGTTTCTGGATTTTTGAACCTCGTAGAAATATATATATCGAGTTGAAAGATATATTTATCTTAAATGGAAAATACAATGCCAATGCCTTTTTTTTACTATATTTTTTAATTCCAAAATGTTATATTATTCTTTTTAGGTCCAAAAATTTAATTATATAATCTAACTTAATACTTTATATTTTGAGAACAAATTTACAAGTTCAAATTCAATTTACACATACACAAGTATAATTCAATTTTAACGTTTATCAAAATTTTAATATTTAAGGATTGCAAGATTTTAAATAAATTTATTCCAATAAATTTATTATGAATTTAAAACGTATAAAAAATTTATCAAAATTTAAAATAATTTCTAAGCGAGTAAAATAATTTAAACACGAATAAAAATTCTTCAATTTTATATGAAACGCTTGATTTATTATACAATTCGCATCTATTATTTTTATACTTTAATCATTAAATTTTACAATATAAAAGTAAAAAAGCAAATCCCGAAACTTTTGCAAAGATATAAGAAATATATAAATCACACCGCATGTATTTTTTCGTGGATCATTATTTGCTTAGATTATTATTGATTAAATAACACGCGAGAACACGCGCATTAATTTAATTACAAATATTTTATCATATGTATATTTTACCAATATTTATGTAGAAAATGTGTATCAAAAATTTTGTGAACACAATCTGGTTGTGTTTCCTTATTATTATGATAATCAGAATTTATTTATTATTTAACATAGCTAATCTCTATCATAATAGATTATTATTATTATGATAATAAGTAAATATATATATATTAAAATACATTATTTATTCGAATTTATTTCAAATGTATCAATGTTAAAACAAATCCGAATAAAATAGCTTTTATTTGTACAGATTTGTCATTTAGTACATGTCATATTCTACTTATATATTATAATAATAATTAGTTATTATTTCGTGTGTCCAGGTTGATCTGAAAATTTTCCGATTAAGAAATGCAAATAAAAAATATACTCAGAACTTTTCGAACATGATACAATTAATGCGAAAAATTCTTTTTCCGGCGACAATAACGCCGTTATGTTGCGTGTGTTCTCGCGAATATCAATTATGCAAAAAAAAAGAATGGATCTTGCTATCTCAAGATGCCAATAATTTCTCGATGTAGTAGTAATTCACGAATGACGTCTCGGCGATATCAATATCAACGGATCACTGACAAGGAGTAAATTATGGAAGATTTTTTTCTATTAATATAATTAACAAAATTGATAGGAGAAATAATTTTTCAGTATTGTGAAGTCAAAAACATGATACGTAAATAACATTTTTATAATAATTTCCAAATACACACACAGAACCGTAACTTTTAATTAAAACTGCTTTTTAAAATATATACTATAAAATTATCAAAGTTCATTTTTTACTGTAAAGCTACATACACTACACAGAAATCTTACAGCTTAAAAAACTGTTTACAATTTGCGATTTCAATTTTGCTGTACAATATTAAAAGAACATTCTTTATTTAAATAAATTCATTGATTTTTCACTCCTTTTACAGTTGTCTCCGCGATATATACAATTTTAGTTTTATTGTATTTTTATATTATTTGTGTTTTGTATTTCTTTTCCTGTATCATATCTTATGTTCTATTGTAAATTTTTGTGTACTTGTTTCATGCACTTGTATACTTATACAATATCATATATCTTTATATATATATATATATATCCTCTGATAAATAAAATTTGAATTTACAGTGTAATCATTTTTCTCCATTTCTCTAAAACTGGAGTATTTTCCTAAATATATTCGAATATTTTTGTTATATTGATACGCCATTTATCACACCACATTTGAATGTGAAAACACTTTGCAATTTCTTTAAATTTAATATCGTTGATAAAATTTGCTTGAATATTTAAAAAATTAACTAACAATTGATATCAATTAATTAATATCGGTATCATTAATATATCATTAATGATATTTAAAAGTATTAATTAATATCAATTTAATAGCTAATAATTTATACTAACTGATCACTTAAGGACATGAGAAATAAATAATTTTCAAGATATATTGCCAGTCATTGCATTCCCGTTATTTCATCGATAACTGCATTTATTTTCTGGCAGTGTAAAAAAATCACGAAGTAAAGATCACTGATCCATATAAAAATATATATGCATATGATGTACATGTAAAAATTTACATAAAAAAGGAATATTATGTTTAGTAATGAAGATAAATCGACTTATGAAATAAATAAATAAGAGAAACTATGTTTTGTAACCTAGACGGAATCATAGTACTCGCTTTTTGAGTTGTCGAGCTTTTTAGTTTCATAAATACATTAAATGCTAAATTTAATTTAAATAGAAATTTAGATTTAAATATTTATAACAAATATTCAATACTAAATTCAATTTAAATATAAATTTGTATTATATACTCTTTCTTTCTATATAATCATTCAGCTTCAATCATCGTATATATTAACTACGATAAATCATAATAAGAGAATAATAATTATCAGTATTGTATATCTCACAATAAAGAGAAATGATAGAGATCATACAAGAAATGTACAAATGTGATCTATCGCGGGAAAAGGCGGTTAGCGTTATCCTTCGATAGATCAGACTTTTCGATGTTTGATTATGAAAAAACTGTTATCGCTTCCTGTTACGATATTATACGATTGTCGATGAGCTTTCGCAAGTCCGATGGGCAATTTAAACGAGCTTTTTTCTATTTTCATAATTTAATAATTTTAATTTCAATATATAATTTTATTTAATTTTATTAATTTTTTTTTTATTTGATTTCTTTTAATATTCTGATCTTTATCTGTTTATTAAATTCAAAAGGAGATTACTCTTTTTGGTTCACCAATAGTAACCTCTAAATTTAAATAATTTTGATTATCATACTCGAATGAATTTTACAACTCTAGATTTCGAATCTTATTGAATAATAGAATGACTCGCTTAGCGCTGGACGGATTCGACAATATGCATTGCACATCTCATACTTTTTCATTATGTCAAATCCAACTTTTAAGCCAAGAGTCATTATGTTTGCCTTGCTTTTTCGAAATATAATGATTTATAAATCCGTGATTCTTTACATAAAGATAACAAAAATATACTGCATTCTTAAGTATTGTTTTATAGCATCGAATGCGTATCACATATTTTTTTAAATGATTCTATAAGATAGAATCTTTGATATATGTTGGAATTTACGGATTCACGGTTGATTTAACATTGTAGATTCTCGGTTCCACGGATACATAAATCCTGCTTTTAATGAATCTTAAGTCAATCGTTCTTTTTTTTTCGAATTCTACACGAATTTCGTTAAATGATAGTTTCCTTCTCTCTTTTTGTGTATTAATAAGAATGGAAAAAATCTTGAAAACAACCCTACCATAACAGTTACGGCTTGTTCTCAGCAGGTACTCGGCTTGTACATCTTTTTAGCCCGTTTTTTCTTCGTGTACTTAGCGCTAAAGAGAATAGTCGAAAAAGATTAAACAATTTGTATCAAACAACCATTTCCGACTATCTTTAAAACTGTGTTCCTCGATTTTTATATGGGCTCAAACACTAGCAGAATATTTTATTTTTTATAAATTTTACAATTGATTCGGAGTCGGTTTTTTACTTTCATTACAGAAAAATCCGATTCCAAATTGATAAGAGATCCATTAACATGAAAACAGTCGCGATCAATCGTGAACGTCCCATATAAAATGAGAATTAAACAAACTTTACGCTAAATGTACAATCGAAGCATGCCCATCTCTTTGTTAACTAGGAACCAACAGTTTTTACTTATGTATTCTTCCCTCTCTTCCTTGTTCTCTCTTTCTATAGAAATGTTTCTGTATATAAGTATCATATTCTCTAAAATTATCTATAAACAAAGATTCGCTGGTCCAGTTTGCCAATCTGATTGCCACTTTCAATTCTTCTATCTAGATCTTTCATTTTTCTACTAATACTGTCTAAATACAGACTAAAAACAGACTTTATCAATAGTCCCGCTGTACAATTGTTTGCATTTCTTTATTGCTATCGTCCTGGGTCGTCGGTGTAACTACTACTAATTAATTTACGTCATGGAGCATGATCTGGAAGAAAATGCAAGAAATTTCCGCTTTCATCTTTCTTGCTTTCTCTTTTTTTTCTTGGACCCAGACGAGAATCGATTGGCAGCTTGGAACTTATACAAGGTGTCTCGCAACAACCATCAGATATAACTTCAAAAAAATCTTTTTTTTTGTAAATTCACAGTTTTTTCTCTCGATAAAAGTGTTAAAATCTCAATTTTTATTCAATGCACCTTCGTAATTGAATCAACTACTAAATCGTTACACATGAAATTTTGCTTTTTTGTCTAAGAATATTAAAACTTTAAAAATTTATAGAACGTTCCATAAAGTTTCAGATATCTAACATGTAACTATTTAATATATCTGATTTCAATTAGAAAATTTTATAAAAGTATTGACGTTTTATTAATTTATTATGACTTTTTTGACACTATCTTTGGTTGTTTCAGCACACCCTACATATATCTCCCCTTAAGCGGTGGCACTTGACGCGTTAAAAAAGCGAGTACGTAAACCGCCAGCTCGGACCGCTGTTCGATATAAGAAATCTGAGCGTCTCTTACTTTACAATATCATCACAGAACTTTGATGTGTTTATATTGCTTAATATAAGACTTAAAAATTATCGGCTCGAGAAATGGCGGTTTACGTCAGTCCATCGCAATGATTAATTCTAATTCTTAGCATAAAAAATTGCATCTAAATGGTATTTAAACCTTCGAGGTGAAGGTTTGAAACCTTTCAGAGCCACTTTGCTGCCCGGGGATAGTGCACTTAATTAACTTCAGCTTATACCTATTCATATATACAGGGTGACAGTGTTATACTGCAATAAATTACTGTATCTTGTGCGAGATGTACTAATTTCAGAAAAAATGTTTTCAATAAAAAGAAATCGTATGGATTTTTAGGGATATGTTTTGAACATATTTTCATCACGAACGGTTTCACTTTCAAGAGAAAAACTTTTTATCATTATTAAATATTCCTTTTTCATTTTGACTAAATAAAACATTTCCCTTAAAATCCCTAATAAAAATTCTTTTCTAAGGTAATAACGTTTTTGTATTATTTAATTATCCTTATGTATTAACAATTTGTAATATAATGAAAAATAATTTAAACCGTAAGTAGGATTTTAAAAACTCTATTACAGGATTAAAATTCAAATATTCTCCACGAGGGAAAATCGTCTGTAAATTGAAAAGATATTTTCAAAAGATATTTTAAAATTTAAAAGAATTGAAGTAAATATTGCAAGAATCAGATGTCAAAAGTTTGCTGTATGTATCGTAGAAATATAAAATTTGAAATTCTCGCCAAAGGAAAGTTCGCTATATTGAAAATTCTATAGAAAATTGCAATTAAAAAATTATCTAATAGACACCCTGTATACGTATGTACATATTTATGCGTGTGTGTCATAAGTAAAGGAATAAATTAACCCTCTATAAAGGGCCGACATTAATTGGAGACCGATTGAAGTGACTGATTAGTAACGGTGACAGATTGTAAGGTTTTGCAACTCGATAACTGATCGAGTTCTATAGGTCTCACAGCTTCCTCTATCATTTTGACATCTGCCTGAACTTGAACATTCTTCGCTATTTTGCTCTCACCCTGATTGGAGGATTCATCGTAACCAGAATCGGATGAAGAGTCGCTATCTGTCTTTGTTTGTTTCGAACTTGTTTCTGAACTTGATGATGGCGATTCAACGCTATGAATAGGACTGGTGGATGCAGAACTATGAGTGGGACTGGCGACTGTTAAAGAAAGAAGTTGCCGCCTGGCAAGATTTACGCAAGGTTTCAGGCTAGACGGATACATTATAATCTCACCATTGGCGCCTCTGAAAATGCTGCCACAGCAAATAACTTCTCTGTGTAAAACAAAAGAAATATCATATATTAAATGCAAATTAAGATATGTACAATATGAAAAATATTTAAGATAGGTATCTTCAATGAAAGAAATACATATTCATAGTAAATTCATATAAAAATTGAGAAATATACAAATATGTAATAGAAGTAGCTATTGAGTCATCTCTAAATTTTAGATCTTATAAAATGTTTTCCTACAAAATTTTTTTAATTTATTTAAAATACTTAATTTTTGTAAAGAATTCTCAGTTCTTAAAATTAATTTAAAAAATTCTTAGGATTTATGAAATTTTTTTCATAATATTACCTTTTGTAATAAGATAAATCTAAAAAATCATTATCTTCATTCATATCCTGATCTTGAACGAGATCTAATTGTTTGTCATTAGAGCCAATATCATCGTCATCATCCGAGATGCTTTCCGATCTGCTCGAAGCTTTACTATCTGCCAATGTATAATCTTCTACAATATAAAAAAAAAGACAATGTTTTAATTATTAAATATTAATAACATATTATTAAGATATCCCAATTTCTATTTCTATCTTTTAATTTTTATACTGTTTTCTAAACGTTGAACCATATATATTAGATTAATAAAATTTTATATTCAATTTAACCAACCGATTAAATCATCGCTCATTAATGGGCTTTGTTCTCGATCTGTTTCTGTTTTTACATAGACATGTTTCTTCTTAGCGAGTTTGTCAGATGTATCTTTAATTTTTCTTTTATTTTTTGCTTTAAATTTTGTCAATGACTTAATACCAGGGCCAGCGCGTGCATCCACAACCTATAAAAAAAATTGATAATTTAAATTTAATGATAATATTAGGTGTACAACTTTGCTTCCGCCGCTTTCCTATAGATGGCTTTAGCGGTAAGTGGTGGTCGAAATAAATCATAGATCATAGACGTCATACAATAAATTTGGGCATCTGTCAACATAACTCCATAGAAACATTAGTCGATTTGTATCTGCATCATAAAGTTATTCTCGATTTAAAATGTCAGTTTACGAGCCAAATTCATTTGCGGGAGGTTTTAATTTTCTGCTTCAATATGAAGAAATCTGCGGCTGAGGCTCATCGAATGCTCTCAAATACTTATGGTGAGGCCGCTAATTAGCGAAAGAACGTGTGAGTGGTTTCAATGCTTCAAGAACGGTGATTTTGACGTCGAAGACCGGCATAGCGGTGGAAGAGAGAAGGTTTTCGAAGATGCAGAATTGGAGG
>NW_017296102.1:63111-70275 GCF_001594075.2 Trachymyrmex cornetzi
TGGGACCAGCTCGGCGTAGTGTATTATGAGCTGTTAAAACCGACTGAAACAATCACAGGTGATCGGCATCGAACGCAATTGATGCGTTTGAGCCGAGCATTGAAAGACAAACAGCCGCAATACAACGAGAAACACGATAAAGTGATTTTGCAGCATGACAATGCTTGACCCCATGTTGCGAAAGTGGTCAAGATATACTTGGAAACGTTGAAATGGGAAGTCCTACCCCACCTGCCGTATTCTCCAGACGTTGCTCCCTCGACTATCACTTGTTTCGATCAATGGCACACGGCCTTGCTGACCAGCACTTCCGATCTTATGAAGAAGTAAAAAATTGGATCGCCTCAAAAGATGACCAGTTTTTTCGACGCGGGATTCGTACGCTGCCCGAAAGATGGGAGAAAGTAGTGGCCAGCGATGGACAATACTTTGAATCATAAATGTATAACCAGTTTTTTACAATAAAGCCTCGAATTTCGGAAAAAAAAACGGCGGAAGCAAAGTTGTACACCTAATATAATTAAAAATATCAAATATATTAGATATTTTAGTGTTACAGTAATCACCTGTCAAGCTAAACATTCAATATCTTGCAATTGTCACAAAAAGTAGTCTTATAACTTTTTCTTTCTCTCTCTCTCTCATAAAGTAGATAAATATTTGTTTCGATTGTAATTAAGACCAAGAATCAAAATTCAATCAAAAGAATCGGAATGTAATTTAATAAATAGTGATATTTATATTATACTAGCAAGATATTAAAATTTAAATAATAAAAATAAGATTATCACTCAACAGATACTAACATGTCTCCAATTGCGATCATTTCCTGGAGGCAACTTCTTAAATCTCTTTACTAGAAGCACACATGCATTACATATCTCTCCGCTGCGTCTCTCATCGAGTTGAAAACATAGCATAAAATCATCTTCATACTTTTTACTATCTGTGAATCTCGAACTGTAAAAAGATTTATAAACATTTATTAAAACAATATAAAAAATATAATATAATTGTATACATCTATATAACAAAATATGTGTAATGTCATCAATATGTTATGAATTAATATCATGACATTAATTCCTACTAAATAACATTTATATCATTAAAATTTTAATGTCAATATACATTGTAATATTAATTTAACTTAAAATAATATTAATTTAAAATAAGAATTAAAAATTATACAATACATATATATATATATTTAGATTTTATTTGTGTTGTATGAGATATATACACATATGTAAATATTTAGATATATTTTTACCTGCTAGATTTAGCTTTGCAAATGCAACAGCCTGTACTAGATCGATACACCTTTGGTTTGTGAAAACTGAACATCCTGCTCACTGTGTACGTCACTATCGTTTCTGTAATTTAATAGATAGGTTTACGTTATAACAAAATTTCATATTAATAGAAATTTATAAAATTTACATCTTTATAATTTTACACTTTTTTATATTTCACATACAAAAATAATTGCATTTGTCATTTTATAAATTTTTATTATTCTGTAAATACAATGTATATGTATTATTAAGCAACACATACACACACAGAAAGAGAGCATTCATAACTGCATAAAAATTGTATTAAAAACTGCATAAATTGTATAAAAATTGTATTTTCGAGACTCAAAATATTTAAGACACTAAAATTTTTTAAACATAGCGTACAAAAATTAAAATATATGCATAAAGTGTAAAATAACTCACAGAAATATAATTTGTATAAATTTTACAACAAAAATGTTTCAAAAAATTAAAAATAATTTTAAAATACACAAGTTGTGCGAATCATGGAAATCGAGGTTTAACGTAATTTTTAAACGTGAAATATCGTTATGAAAAAATATCACCCGGTATAACATGGACGCCATGAAATTGCAGTAAATGTAAAGTTAAGATGGACAGACTTGAAGCATGTGACAAATGGTATTCGACAAATTACATAAAATTATAAACTGTATAAAGATAAGTTGAAAGAATGTTTAGAAGATATACGTAGGTCTTCATAAAAATCAAAATTTCTCGTAAAATATTAATAGATTGTAACATATTTTATACGATCAAATGAATATCATGAAGTTGCGCGGTATGCTAAATTAAAGATCTGTTTTCTGTGGCTGAACTAGTGTACACTTTTGGAACTTAAAGTGAAATAGATATACGTTTGATATTTGTCGAAAGCGAGAAAGAGAATTCTAGACTGTTCTAGCAGAAAAAGAAAACAGACGATAAGATTGATACTTGGAAGTGGACATGCCTGAAGTTCACAAAGTAACACAGATGTAGATAAGATGTTCAAAAAGTATGGTTGTCGTGAAAGTAACATCAAATATATGTCACGATGATCGCTGATTTTATCGAGCACGTTCGCTACCACCTTCATGTTTTATCGAAGAATCACAAGAATCGAGATTCGAAGATCTCGAAATTAATGGAAGCTACGACGAAAAACACTGTTGCCAAATGTATTAAAAAGCAGTGACGGACACTTAATCTTTCTTTTACGAAATTGAGACGTCTCTCTCTCTCTCTCTCACTCTTTCAGCGACTTTTCACTTTTCTAACGTCCCTTTTTCTCAATTGACACGACGAATGTTCGGAGTGAAATGCACTGTCGTCAAATGTGTCAAAAGTGACGCCGTTTCCAATTCGGCCGCTTGCCTTCCCAAAATGGATCTCCGTCCCTGCGGGACACGGCGCTCCTTGATCCTCCGGTTTCTCAGAGCCGACACCGTGGGTGTCGGAACCAAAACAAACGAAAAAGGAAGCGCTATCGACAGAGGTGATATCAGTACAACGCTGATAATTAGGTACAAGCCGCTTGTTCTTTCAAAATGGAAGAGAAAATCCGGTCTCCCACTCTTTCTCCTTCGACAGAGCTCGCTCGAACTGACTTGAATGCCCGCTCCTTTCCCCGATTATTCGCGATTTTGATCACGGCGATCTTCGCGCGCGCGCGCGTTCTTGAAAGGAATCGCAACGGCGGCGCACGTTCGCGACAATGTTCAGATGGTTCGGACCAGACGTGACGCGTGTACGGTGGTGTACGGCGACGTGCAAGAAGCGTGGCTACGCTACTCTACGCTCTACGCGCGCGCCGGGAAGCGTCACTAAGCGGCGTGCGCATGCGCATGCGCATACCTTCTCCCTCCCCCCCCCACTCCGATTTTCTGTCGCGTGCTCAGTGTTTCGTCGTCAAACATCTTCTCATCCTTCCCCGTATCCCGTGTGTAAGTAAAGTCCTCTTCGATGCCCATGCGCGAGTCGAACTTCGTTTAACTTCGCTCCGCGCCGAATTCTCTCTTCTTCTCTTCCCTTCCTCCCGTATCGCTTCCTCATTCTGAATGGTCTCACCATTCTCTGGATTTGGTTTATCACGGTGATCCCCTCGCATGAGACAAACTTCATTTCGTTCAAGCCACGCGATTAAAGTACGTTTAATTTGATAAAATGAAGTTATCTTTTCTACCAACTTCACTTCACACGTTTTCACAGTGTTTAATTGAATGCAAATCTGGAAGGAATTTTTCTTGTTCGTATTTCATTGTAAATATCGATTTATCTAATATCAGGCTTCTAGAATGTAATAAATTATTATCATTAGACGTAAATTTCATTCAACATCCATTGGTTTCATTTATCACAATAATCCCCCTCGCATGAGACAAACTTTATTTCGTTCAAATTGCGATTGAAGTAAACTTAATTAATTTAAGGTGGTTTTTTAGTAAAGTTCGAAAATTTGGAGTGCCTCACCAGAGCCCACCCACAATTACAAATGCATAATTTGAATAAAATATTAAAACTACGTGTATATCTTAATGAAATAGTATGGAACGTATGATAGTAAATCAAGAGCTGAATCTTCATCGAACGAAAACAAGATGAGATTATATTACTTCTCGAGGTTAAATTTATATGTAAGTTTATGCACGTAAAATATCTTTCTAGAATGGCCGTTGACCTATTTTTTGTGACCATTAAAATCGTAATCTTTTAAACTATTATAATCTCGATTTCAGAGAAAAGTCTACGGTAAGATTTGTGTGCAGTTAATCAAAGAAGCGTCTGCGAGCCTTATCTGGAACTTGCACTACACTAGATCAGTGCATACTAAAAGCTGCTTTACATGACATTAGCAAAGTTAAACGTAAAAGTATGTAAATATTTTAATCAATTAACTATCTACTAATGATATTGTCACGTTATTTAACAAAATATATGTGTATCATTTCATTGTCAAAGTTGATTATATTGTATCACTGAGATATTTCATATAAAGCAGCTTTTAATATGCACTGATCCAGTGTAGTTCGAGTGTTCGAATTCACCACAAGTTATACGTGAAGGTTACATTTTCAACATTTTTCTCTCTCTTATTTCATCGTTAATCTACCGTAGAATTTTGCACACGTAAATTTCGGTTACTTCAACTTCATTATATAAAAAAATTAGACATTTTTATGGTAATTCGATTTAGTAAAGAACCACCTTAATAAAATAAAGTTATCATTTCTGTGTATCAAACTTTGCATGCAGAGTGTGAAGTTGGATGCAAATTTGGAAAGAATCTTGCCCGTTCATTATAAATGTTTCGTCATAAATTTCAGTGACCAACTTTTTAGGATATGTCTCTTATTATTTTCATATTTAAAAGAGAGATAATTCATAATCATGTCCTTAATTTGGGGCAAAATTTGGGACGCGTTGTAAAGTGGAATGGAAGTTAAAATTTGGTCTGTGTCCCTCATAATAATTTGGAGAGCGTTTGGTCCATCGTAAATATCAATTTAACTAATATTATGCTCCTGGAAACTAGTAAATAATCATTAAACACGTGAACGTTTTATTTAAAATCTGTATTTATATATATTGACAATTCAGCAGTTACTATACTTCTTTTCGAATAGACTTTCTATCAGAAATCTTCCAGCATCGTCATTTGAGGGGAGTATCGATGATGATCGGATTGCGTATGTACATATGAACATACATACAGAAACATTTTCTTAATCATTCTTGGCGAGTTGTGCAAAGTAATTCGTTCATTCTTATTCGTCTCATGTAGATATTCGTCAGGCAATTTTCTGGCTCTCGCGAGATCTTGTTTACCGAATTTCAAAAGCGGGTCAACAACGTCACCGAGCGGTCAGCCAATGGACGTGGAGGCCGAGCGGAGGTTGTGCCTGAATCCGTGATCTCGATTGGCTGACGACGAGCGAGCAAGAGAGACGGTGTTATGCACTCGCTGAAAACTCGTTTTCCTTCGGTTCTCGACTACGTGCACGTGCACTCGTTCACATATATATCCCTCGCTAACGAAACACTTTCGAACAACAAGGTTAGAGCATCGAGGGAACACCCCGCAAATGTATAATGGAATAATTTATTTCTCATAATCAAATTTCTTTCCAATATGTATGGATCTTTCAAACGTGGTTTCATTAATGTCAATTTTTTACAAGTACAAATAACTTTACTCGTTATTAATCTAAAATTCTTCTTGTAAAATCTTGATAGATTTAATTTCAAGTCTACAAAAATACCAATTTGCCTGTTAGAAGAGAAAAAACAGCAATTGTCCAAATGAACAGAGAGAGCATATAAAAATTTTGTATAAATTCACTCACTTTAACAATGAGAAAAAAATGCACATTCTTCTGAAAACTTCCATGTATTTTCGATCGTTAAGAAGGTTAACATCGATTTCTCGAAGGCCAAGTGGTACCGATGCAATTAATACTGCAACATATCTCATTGACATTGTAAGATAAGACAAACACAAGAGCTAATAGTTGATAGCTGCATTCTATCGGTTGTTTACTCCAGTCTCAAATTCATAATTATGTTTTCCAGATGTTGGCTGCTACATTTATTTAAGACAATGACATATTAGTAATTTTTTAGTTCTTCAATGACGGCCCAGTTCAATTTCACTATTTCCATTTATTGCATTGGTGTTCATTATACGATGCTTCTTGTATCGCAGACAATTCCACGAGAATCCAAGTTTCGTCAATCTCCGAGTTCGAAGTTTCTGTTACACGACAAATTTCGTCGAGAAGAAATATAGAGATCGTGCAAATATATTTAAAATATAAAAAAAGAGACAGCGTTATTTCGAGAACGCGCCTCGCCTCGCATAATAATCCGCACGTTGCACTCTGTTTTGTGCTTTGTGCTATTTTTAGCCCATCCGTGTTTTGTCGACGCCACCGCTGTTTTCTACATTGCGCTCATCTCTTTCTTGCTCATCCTTTTGCTTTTACCGATTTGCCTTTGCTGATTTGCGTTCTGTTATGTGTTCTATTACAAGCCCTTGTATCGCATTAACCTTGGAAAATTCTTTCGACTCACAGATCGATTCGCCGAAGTTTTAGTACAGGTTGTAACGTTTATGAAGAATGAAACTCGAAAGTGTGTCCACATGTGTATCAAGGTCGATCCTTTGTACTCGTAATCATTAATTAGTCATCATTAATTAATTAATTGGGGGAATTGCGACACTGGACGACTTGCGAAATATCCGCAATTTTCTTTCTCTTTCCATACAGGAAATTAGAACTAGAAATATAAAATAAAACTTAAAAGACAAGAATGACCGTAAATAAAATATCTATTCATCTTTTTTATTATACCGAGAATGATCCAAATGATGTATAATTTATTTATGTATTGTTATATATATATATTACACAAATATTCTGTGTTGGTTTATATTGAGTTTCTTATTTTGAGGGATATATTTTTGAAAAGAATGATATATATTACGTCCCGAAAAGAGCACGTGCATATAAAGGAAAACTCAATCTTATCATTTCAACTCAATCTTATCGTTTCAACTCAATCGAAAAAAATTATAAATTATAATAAAGTTCAATGATCTCTGAATCTGATTTATTCAGATGTGTTTATTTTCAGAAGCATCATAAATCAAGAAATCATAAAAAGTACAAAATGAGCAGTTCTTTTACTCCGATTAAATTAAGATCAAATCTGCGAGTTCGGATGTTTTTAAACAAAATCGACGATACATTTAATTTGTAGTTTTCAGGGTTGGATAGTGCCAAGTTAAAAAGCTAAAAGTTAAGTTAAAAAGTTGAAAAATTAAATAATTTTAACTTAACTTAGTTACATTTTAGACTCT
>NW_017296102.1:70582-71468 GCF_001594075.2 Trachymyrmex cornetzi
TATAAACAAAAAGTTTAAATAAAATATAGAGTATATTCTAAATGAAGTATATGTTTGTCATTTCCGTTATTTGTAAGACTCTGAAATCATAAAATGGAAAGAAATTTAACTTTTAATTTTTCAATTACTTTTTTTTAACTTAACTTTTAATTCAATTAATTTCATTACACATTAACTTGTATCTAAACTAAGTTAAATTTTCAAGGTTAACTTTAACTTAGTTAAAAGAAAAAATTAACTTACCCAACCCTGGTAGTTTTCTATTTAAACAAGACTGATGTCAGTATGTATCTTGTAATCCTTCTAGAACCCTTACAAAAATGTAATACTAATAGTAATATTGGCCAATTAATCACTTATTTTCAGTATTAAAAATACTGTTAGCAATATATAAGTTTTAATAAGTGATTAATTGGCCAGTACTAGTATTAAAATTCTATAAACTTCATAGAAATACTGTTAAATACTTATTAAAAAATATTGTAAAGTACTTATTAAAAATACTGTTAGCAATAAGTTTTAATAAGTGATTAATTATAATAAACTTTATAGAAATTTAATACTAGTACTGGCCAATTAATCACTTATTAAAACTTATTGCTAACAGTATTTTTAATACTAAAAATAAGTGACTAATTGGCCAATATTACTATCAGTATTAAATTTTTATAGAATATAAGGACGACACTTTGCGAAACGTTAAAATCTGTCGCGAAAAGGGCCGTTGGCGTAACGTTTGTCTGTGCATGTAAAAGAAAAAAATGTTAATGCGCGCTTTCCCCTCATTGCACACGGTGGACGACGCGCAACAGGACGCCGAAAGGGGGCAAAGGGAATGCGCAAGATGACGTGCAAGAGCGTGGTTGCGATATGGCGCGTGGCGGCC
>NW_017296102.1:71478-83372 GCF_001594075.2 Trachymyrmex cornetzi
CCCCCCCCCCCCCTCACACGATCGTCAACACGTCGACGTTACGCTTGTCCCGTAACATCGATAATTTCATTTCGTCTTGGATCTAAAAATCCCCACAGAGGATAGAATACGATTAATCTCCAAGCATGTCAATCGAAACGAATTAAATGCAAATGAAATCAAGCCGTCCGGCAAAATTATCGAGCAGATACGTGACAGTTGGAAGAGTCGCGGTTTGTCCAAGTAAATTTTAAGAAACGAAGGGAGAGGGGAAAATAAATTTGAAAAATATCAAGCAAATCCGAGGAAAGATGATTTTGACGATTTACTTCGCGCGGCTGCCGAGCATGCTGCGCGCGTAGTGTATATAGTTAAGCAGGTTAGGGTCAGGTTGGGTTAAGTTACGTTAAGATTGACATCCAGATGAGACGAAGTTTGTTCTTTTTAGCTGTAAATACTGGAAACTGTAATTTTTATTTCGCACGATAAAATGAATCTACGCGAAACTTTCAAAGGTCGTTTTTTCCTCGGGAAGGAAAGGCAGATTTATGGAGGACAAATACGATCGAAGAGCACAGTCGAAAACAAACTGCAAAATTGCCATGACTGAAAGCAAGCCCGTGTGATAACGGCGGCAGTGACGGCGGCACGCGCCATGACAGGTGATACTCGCGACGCTTACGCGCGGCACGAGATACAACACGATGTGCAATTATGTTACGAACGAATAAAATCCCAGCGTTCGAACGCGGGACGCACCGAATGCCGCGCGATGCAACGAACGTGACGATACCGTGGGAAAATCGACGCGACGGTCGGCACGAACGAGAGAGCTGCATCGCAGCTTTCGTCCGCGAGAGAAAACGCGAGACAATTCGTCTACGGCGAACTTCATGTGACAGGAGGGAAGCGGCACGCGACGACCGTCGTGGAGTCGCAGCGATAGTAGTGTATCGCGTGAAGTTGCCACGGCGAAACGAGCAACGTGAAGGCAATCGCGGCGGCGATCCGAGATTCCTAGACCGCCGCCGCCGCCGCGAACATATTTGCCAGTCCCACGGCGCGTGTTGACACGTGACACTTCCGTATTCAGCGACAATTTCACGTGACATGTCACCGCGACCGCATACGTGCCGCAATTCCGCAAAGTTTACCTTAAAAAACGGTACGAAGACGCAAGAACTTACCTCGAGCCGTGAGACAGGTGACGGCGGCCGGACACTTTTGAGATGGTTTCGCTCTGCGCACGCTCTTTGCGCTGCGCACGTATCTAGCACTGCCAATGGCGCAGGGGAAAAATTCATAGTTCCTATATCTAAGACGCGGCGATGCTAGGGAATAAATGTCTCGCGCATCGGCCAATCGGCGTTTCTCTTTTCCGGAAACGTTGGATTGGATTGAATTTTGGAACAAAAGTTTGTAGCGTTTCAAACTTTAAAATTCAAGTAGTTGTAACTTCGTTAAAGAATAAACACAATTTAAGTTTTAAAAAAGGGCTTTAAAGCCTAAAATCTTTACTATATCTTTTGAGTTTCTGTAAGTTCAGTAAATTGTTATATACGTATATAGAAAATTACGAACTGGACAAAGTAGGAAATTTTTTTCTCACTTTGTGAGCCTGTTACATGTTTTTAAGGGGTTGTAAATTACTAATTATTTTAAATTACATTTAAAAGTAATACAAAAAAATTAGAGACAGTTTATTACTATCTAGATCAAAAGTTATTTCAACATAAAGTAATATTTTTTTAATTTGTACTCTAATAGATATATATGGAAATATATTGTAAAATAATGATAAAAATCTTAATTATTTATAAGTACTTTATGAATTTAAGAATATTTATGTAAAGCTACATTGAGATGCGAACATTAGTTGTCCAGTAAATAAATAAAATATTTATGTTATAAACTAATTGATGAATCTCAATGAAACTTTACATAAGTTATTTTTAATACTTAAAGTACTTATATAAAAAAATTTAGATTTTTTTTATCATTCTTAAAATTTTTTTTCATAACAATAAAAATAATAATAAATAAAATAATCTATAAAAATGCTCAATAAAAACAGAATGGCTACGTTCAGCAGAAAAAGCAGCTTTGTAACTCTTGTACTATTCTTTAATATGATTGATTTATATACTTAGATCCAATAAGGAACTAAGAACAAGATCATTTTTACAACAGTTGCAAAGCTGCTTTTTCTGCTAAACATGGCGAATATTATGAACACAATTTTCATATATATATACATACTTCAATATGCTTTAAAGCATAAATATTAATATATGTTTTATGTCTTTACAACATTCTTAAAAAAAATTTGCAAAAAACTTTAACTTTTTAATATAAAGATTCAAAATTTTCCCTATAAAATCATTTTTTTTAAATGTTCTTAAGATTCTTTATTAATGAGTTATCGCAGATTAAATAAAAAGAGCATTTGACTTTGATTGCTCATAACTTCGTTAAAAACCAGTAATTTAAAAAGCAGATTCTTAAAACTGACATCTTGTTCTATCAAATGGTATAATTGCCAAATTTTTCAAAAAAACAAAATTTTTTAAATATATATGATACAAATATGAAAAATAGCGCTATGAACTCTTGCTATGAACGCTATGAACGTTTTATATAGTACTTTTACTTTAAAACTTACTGCTTTTAAATAATTTTGTTCTTAAACTAAGTAATTACCGTAATAATAATAGCATTCATATGTTGGTATTTCTTATTTTTGAATATCTAATTTAGAAATGTTTGGTATATTTCCACGTTCATGGAATGATTTGTACAAATTCATTCATTAAGTTTGTGTTAACTTTGTAAAAAAGATTATCTGAGCTGAAAAATATAACTGTCCAAAATTAGAAATAAGGACACATAAAAACATATCAATGTTTATTACATTGGAACGAAATAGTCTTTATTTCAATTGCAACTATTAAACACTCTTTATAATAAAATATAACTTTTTTCAGAATAAATTATTAAAAACGATTATTTTTGACAGAATTCGCCTGAAACTTTTGAACAGCATTTTCTATTATGTATGTTAACAATTTGTCAACCATCAATTTCATCGGCCATCTAGGACTATAAGGTGCATCATCCAATACTTCTCTGTATAAAATACCTTGTGATGTCATATGATATACCGATTGTAATGTAATTTGTGGTTTTTCTTTCGGGAATATTGATGGAAGATTAAAGTGTATGAGAAAATGAAAGTCTCGGTGTTCTAGCAGAATAATAATCCAATTAAATTCTATAGCATCGTATTCTACTATGCTACCACGTTGTAATACAAGTAGAAACACGATAAACTCTTTTCTGTTTTCAAAACACTGAACTGCACTGTTTATCTGCAACAGAGAGTATATATAAATATTTTTTGTAAATTGTAATTTTGTAAAATGTATGAGAAATTACATACTTTCTCTTCCATGAATTTTATTACTTCGGGAACATAATCCATTAGATATTTGTTGGGCGGTAATGGTGGAATGTGTAAAGATTCCGGCCTACCGATAGCGTCCTCTAAGGTTTTAGATAAATAAAGTTGCGGGGAAATACGATTCCAATCTGGACCATAAAATGTAACTAGAAGCATTGCTTCGTCATTTTGTGATTTATTCATACGTGGAGGTAATCGTGTATAATCCATAGATATGCGAATTAAAAATCGCGCTTCCATAGGCTTTAATCCTAGTAACATTATCACTTCTATATCTTCTTTACATATCTCTGTTTCTCCAACAAGTGTGCTATATTCAAGTTGTAATCGATCTCCCTGTTTTCCAAGTAACTGTATCTGGAAATAAAAATAAAATCTTTAGCTTCATATACATGAATATGATACATCTATATTTTAAGTCCTATAAAATGTGAACAAAGTAATATTTTGCGCAATAAAATTATTTGCAGTTTTTAAGTCTTATTAACATTTAATTATTAATATTCTTCTAAAATACTTATTAGCATCAAAATTATACAAATTGTTTGTTAATTTAATATGTATATATTACTATTTTAATTCTATTCATGATTGTGTCTTAAGAATGAAAAAGCACGCGGTTTGCAGAATTGGACATATATTTAAGTTTACATCGAAATATTTAAGAATTAAGATCAGCTTTGATCTAAAAATAGGATTACTCTTAATTATATTTATTCTTCTTATCAGTCTAATCTTGAATTATAACTCCTACAAAATATATTATACATCAAATTCATCAGGGAATGTGCATTCTATATAATCAACAAAAATATATATGTAAAATTGCTTACTTGATGTTCCTTGTAATACAATAACAACTCCATTAGTACATTGAGCAGTGCATCGGTATTATTAGGATTCCATTTAACAAGACTAGGTACCCAAGTAGATAAAATATCAATGTCTGGATCCATTAAAAAATTTTGATCATTGAATATGAAATCCGGACCCATTTCTGGACATTGCGAATCAAATAACACATTCCACATAAGGTGTTCCCCAGCATAGGGAATTAATAATTTGAAACAATCATTTTTGTTCTTATTGCAACTCGATGATACTGAATCCAATTTTATTGGACCATAAGAAACACCTTTAAAAAATGTATCGATAACAAAAATATCAATTTCATTATAAATAAAATAACAATTAATAATGAAACTTACCAAGTCTTTTAGTTTGTAACACGCGTTTCAAAAGCGGCTCTATATACGAGTCTATGGTGCTCAACAGAGGATGTTGTTGATTTAGCATCTTATTGTCAAAACTGAAGAAACTATAACATAATCAAGTTGAATGAAAGAAATCAATATTCCACTACTGCACTTTGGATTTTGAACTGAACAGCTTTTATCTGGCAATATTCTGTATATGCCTGAATGAATTCCTGTTAAACATCATCCCCTTCCAAAAAACTGATAACTTTTGCAATTTAATTCTCTAAAATATCATACAACAGCTAGTGATTACTGAGAACTGACAAGAAGAAAGTAACCTCTCCAACTATTCCACTAAGGTTATATATACATAATACAGAGAATATTATTCGTCAATTTTTGGCCGATGCTGCTAGCGGTTTTTATTTATTTTAATATCAATTTTAGGTTAACATTAAATTTCAACCAATTCGTTGTTTCTTTTTTTTCGTTTATGAATATAAATGACAGAAACAGAACTGAAACATTCCATAAAATTCAATTAACGTTAGGGCCTGCACACAATAGAAGGAATTAGGAATAAAAAATAAACAATTTCAACCTATCAGAAACTGTGTATTCCGATGTATCCGATTTCTGATAGATTAGCATCGTTTGTTCTTTATTCCTTATTCCTTACTGGTGTAAGGCGTCGTCTACAATACACGGAGTAAGAAGTAAGAGTAAGAAATTGACCAATCACAGTCGAATGTGAGAAGAATAATCGACTGTGATTGGTCAATTTCTTACTCTTACTTCTTACTCTGTGTATTGTAGACGGGCCTTTATGGCTTAAGGCTTAAAACCCTATTGTAGATCCGGACTTACTGATTACGTCTTACGGACTTAGTTTTTCTATGTGCCATGGGCTGTAGTTCTAATTTTTCACCTACGCTCTGTATATTGTAAGACAGATTGGGAAAATTAAAATAGACGTCACAGACACAGATATATATTTTAGGTCAAAGTCGAAATCGGAAATCCACCGGCTAGAACAAGAAGAAAAAGGTCAAAGTCCAGCATTACATGGTTTTTCTGATTGTGACAGGCTTTCGGTGACGTATCAAACGTAATTGGAAAAAAGAACGTGTTAATATCGTATCTTACACAGTATGATTCCTCTTCTGAAAAATTGCCTCGTCGCAAGACAGGGAATTGTCAATTATGGTATGAGAGTCATTTTTTAAATAATCAATTAAATATTACATATAAAGCGCAGTTTTATACTGGTATAAAGTCCATAGAAAGTGGATATCAAGAATAGTATATTTATACTTGACTTTTCTCTTTCCGATACATAATTACATATAATTATGTTGTTTTTATATAATTCATACACACTTTTACAGGATCCAAAATTTACATTTATTTCTGATAAGTTTTAAATAATATATGCTTGTATTTCGTGGTGTATTTGCTCCGTATCATTTAATAAATTATCAGTATAATCATATTTTTATATATTATTATTATTATTATTATTATCAGTAATACATATTTTTTTAATTACTATTTTAGCAGAAGCTCTCGCCCGTTATTCTGGAATTTCTATAAACAAGGCATATTCTACAAAAAGCGACAATGCTTCAAAAAATATTGTATATGTTGATGGAGTACGGACTCCATTTTTACACTCTGGAACTGACTATAAGAAACTCATAGCTTATGATCTAGCAACACATTCGCTGATGTAAGTCATCATTATATTGATATATCAATCTAAATAATCACAAATATAACTCCAAATATTTTTTATAAAATAGCTTTAAGAAGTTCATATCTTATCTTTTAATTGCAAATATTGATTGTCAAAGTAAATTACTTTTTTACTACTTTATAGGAGCTTGCAAAAAAAGATTGGGTTTCCCAAGGAAATAATTGATTATATTGTCTATGGCACAGTAATGCAAGAAATACGAACTTCCAATATCGGAAGAGAAGCTGCTCTAGCTGCAGGATATAGTGAGCACACTCCTGCACATACAGTAACGATGGCATGCATTAGCAGCAATCAGGCTATTACCACTGGCATGGGTTTAATCGCATGCGGTGTTTATGACGCTATTATAGCAGGAGGAGTAGAATTTATGTCAGATATTCCAATTCGACTTAATCGATCCATGAGATCTCTGATGCTGCAAGCCAATAAAGCAAAAACTCTACCAAATAAATTAGCTCTCTTGGCCACTATCAGACCAAGTCATTTCATACCAGACGTAAGTTGATGCTCTTTCTATTTTTTTTTTCCAAGAAAATGTATTTTATATAAGAATATTATATTCACAAATATATATAAAAATAATAGAACTCTTTTCCTCCTTCAATTTTTAAAATATCTTACAAAAATTTATGTCTGTGTGTGTGTGTAGTTACCAAGTGTGGCAGAGTTTTCAACTAATGAAACAATGGGACACAGTGCAGATCGTTTAGCAGCGGCATTTGGTGTTACACGCAAGGAACAAGATGATTACACATTGCGTTCTCATACTTTAGCCGCACGAGCACAGCAACAGGGACTGCTGTCAGACGTAGTCCCTTATAAAGGTGGATTAATGTTTTAATATTTAATTTATACATTCATATTTTATTCATTAAATACTTAACTTACATACTTATACGTTTTGCTTTATTTTTCTGCATTGTAGTTCCGAATGTTGATAAAGTTGTCGATAGGGACAATGGCATTCGCGTATCTACGGAAGAACAATTAGGAAAGTTGAAACCTGCGTTTGTTAAACCTTATGGAACAATTACTGCAGCCAACTCATCTTTCTTGACCGATGGCGCGTCAGCGGCATTAATAATGAGCGAAGAGAAAGCTCTCCAACTTGGCTTGAAACCTAAAGCATACTTACGAAACTTCACTTATGTGTCTCAAGATCCAGTTGATCAACTACTTCTAGGACCGTTATACGCAATCCCGAAAGTATATAAGTCCTATCATTATTGTTGCATATTATTTATGTAACTGAATAAAATAATTTATATAAATTACGCTTGTAGATTCTGGATAGAGCAAAATTAACTATGAAAGATATAGGAGTGTGGGAGATACACGAAGCGTTTGCGGGAATGATCTGTGCTAATCTGAAAGCAATGGATTCTGATTTGTTCGCTCAAAAGTATTTAAAGAGGAGTTCGAAAGTTGGTGTACCAGATCTAAACAAATGGAATGCTTGGGGAGGATCCTTGTCGATCGGTCATCCATTTGCCGCCACTGGAGTACGATTAGCATCACATACCGCTAATCGACTTATTAAAGAAGATCAACAATTCGGACTTATCGCGGCTTGTGCTGCTGGCGGTCAAGTAAATAAAGATTTATGTTACATATAATGCAAACAGTTTTTATAAAAATCTTAATTAACTTTTATAATAATCTTAATGTAAATTTTCTTTTGCCTTTTTGGGTTTGTAATTTTGATATTTTTTTACAGGGAGTTAGTATGATCATGGAACGATATCCTGGTGCTACGATCTAATCCCACTTTTTGAGGAATATACATTTGATAAAAATAGATATTAATTAACAGAGAAATAGTGAAATAATATTTTTCTACTTAAGAGAGATATAAAATTGTGAAACTTTTTTAAGCAATTTTTTATTAGCTAGATAGAAGTTTATGTACAGTGAGATAATTAAATTACATAAAAATCTCTTACAGAATGTGAAATATAATTGTCTCTCTTTTTCTTAGTCGAGTGAATTATGCAAAAATGAAGGCAACAGATTTGCAGTTAGATGATGTCTCACGCCATGGTCTAATATATTCTTTATATCCTGGCAACCTTGTAACGCACGTTGTTTGAGTGTCTCTAAACGTGACAAATGTAATCTCTGACCTGCCCCATGTGCTACTACGATCAAACCATTCCCATCCATTTCAATATCATTATTTGTTCCTGCTAATGCAACAACAGACAAAGTAACCCCTGGTGAACACTCCTCTACAAAGTTCGCATCTAATACTCCTGTGGCTAACGTTTTATCTTCATCTTCTACCGACGGCTTGTTAACAAGAGTTACGCTACAGCCGATGGCATAGTTCTGTAATTAGAAATTTATTTTGTATATATAACGATATGGTTCGCATTCAAAAGAACAAAATTGTCTCCTTAGATATTAACCTTGATTGGAATTCCAGCATCTATCAATGCAAGCGTCGCAGCATTTACGGATGCACAATAATCACTGCCGTCAACCTGTAGAACCTCTACGAAGACATCGATCTGAGAACGTGGATACAGTTCCAAGTGTATTATAGCCTCCATGGCATGACGTAATTGTGCCGACCTCTCTTGTGATTTCCAATCTCCTCTGGGTCTTCGCTTCCGTTCGCCAGAAGTAAAACTAAACACAGCCATGCTGTACTGACAATTTATGATAGCCTTTGTACTATTCCTTGATGCGCTGCTTCTTGACTAAATCATAAAAAGATATAAAGAATTTTTATTCTGACATTTATCTTGAGATATGCCATACAGATATTGTATGGCATATTTCAAGATAAATGTCAGAATAAAAATTCAGTAATTAAGGTAAATATTCGGTCTAAAGAAATGTACTTGTGCTTTAAATAGAAAAATAAGGTGATTATAGAAAAGTAAAAAATAACAGTTATCATCTTGGTGTACTTCCTAATCTTTAAAAGTTACAATTATAACTTCTTAGGCCCAGTTCTATCGATGTAAGATTACCTTTAATCTCAATTCAATTTACTCTTTATCTTTTCTTAATTCTAAAAACTAGAAAAAGATAAACAGTAAATTAAGTCGAGATTGAAGTTAAACAAGTTAAATATTACACTGGTGGAACCAGACTTTCACTTATAACTTCTCTCAACCAAAATGTATAAACGTAATTACTAGTTCGTTTTTTTACAGTAATTGTGGAAATGTTTTAAAACTGATCCTCACCTGACGAGGACCGTACACCGCTGCTAGAACCTTCGTGTTACCGTGTTCTATATATGCACTGCCATCGGCCTGCCCAAATACTCCCATCCGCAAACGGATTTGCCTCAATTCTAACGCTCGTCTGCCGTCAACGCGAAGTCCACCATGATCATTCTCTTGATCTGGCTCCATTGTATCTTTACTGATTAATGCTGATTGATTAAAACGAGAGAGTTCCTAACCTTTAATGTACACAATATTGTTTACATGCGCACACACGTGGTGCAGATCAGTGCAGGTTGCAGCCATTGCAGGTGCAGATGCAAATGTTAGCGCTATCTATAGAGAAATTTTCAGTAGAGAGAAATGGAGACAAAAGCGCGTAATCACCAGGGTTGCCAGGGGATCGAGTCTGTATCTTGAAACGAGGTGAAAATTACAAAAGTGAGCGAATTTACAAGAATACTGATAATTTCATTGGTCAACACCTGAAAGAGGGATAGTTTAATGGGTCCTTAAACGAACTTTTACGAAATTTTAATTCCACATCTCTTACATATGTATGTAAAAACGTACCAATAGATGGCCCACCCTGTAAATAAAAATCGTTGAATTTTAAGGATTAAAAAAACTTTTTCTGACTTTTTCTTGGTAAATATTTTATGTAAGTTTTTGGAATCTAAAGTGCGACAATTCGTATTATGTATTTATCGCGATTTCAACAAGAAATGTGAAGAGCGGCACGCGGCACGGCCTGCTTGTAAAATAATAACGAATATTACGAATAAGTAAAATAATATATTCTTTATATTTTTAATGTTCTCCGATCAATAGGGGCTTTATTACACGGTTTCTGCTTTATTTCTTAGATGCTTTATGCATTCACGCAGCTCACGACCATCTTAGTTTAATTGTGTTACAATAAGTGATTATATCAGTTTATAATAACCCGGAAAAAATATTATATATATGTATATATATGGACATATTTTGTACTTACATATAATTATATGTAATTATATATGAAACATTTTTCCCGGGAATTTTATGTTATACAAAATCCGTGCAGTGTACACAATATATTTTTAATAAAAGATTGACGTCTTGCTATTCTTTTATAATATTTAAATTGCTGAATTCTATCATTTACGTTTTATTTTAAGATAAAAGAGTTATTTAGTATTTATTATTTTAAACAACTATACTTCTAACTTATTACTTGTATAGAATATTATCAACCTTTGTTTAAGTATGAATCATTTAAAATATTTTAAAAGTGAAAATTGAGCCATAATGTATCGTTAAATATCAAAAATACCTCACACACGCGAATAATTATCAGTTACGTATACAAACAGCGCAAATAATATAGGATTAAACTAGTGCCAGAGATTCCACAAAGCAAAGCGCGAAATGTACGCGAAATGATACCCTTTTGTCAAAATCATGTAAAATATGAATAAATGAATAAACTGTGAATATTTTTCATTCGCAATGTAATAGTAGGATGGGATATCTAAACGGCGCGAGGCGAACAGCGAGGAGTGGGGGAACGTGCCGCGCGGCGACAATAACGACTACGTCATCACTTCGGCATTCGCCCGGCGACCTCGGAGAGAGACGGATGCGTTTTACGAGTCGTTCCGGGTGTCGCATTAATTAATGAAAATTAGAACTTTACGCGAATTACGTAAAGTTGCTTAAAACTAAGGAGTGTGCTAAGGGTTAATAGATTTTATTGCACAGATTTGCTCAATTTCTTAGATTCATTACGCGCATATACAGCTGAATATTTTAGATATTTCATTTGTTCTCACATGTACGGTATAAAAATGAGATTCTTATGGTTAGATATTTCAAATTGTAGCTTTTTATCACTTTGAATCTAATTCTGCTAACACTTGAATATAATTCTGCCATTGTCGCGTTACTCCGCATTCTTATAATACGGGAAAAGTAATAGATTAATTATATTTAAATTAAATATCTCTAAATATATGTGCATGCTATTTAGTATTTATACGTATTATTCTATACAGTCGAAATAGTTTCATAATTTAAAATAAATTTTGCATATTATTAATCTTTATTTAATTTTGTAAATCACAAAAAAGAGGAACAAAAATTGAGATATAATGTTGGGATGTCAAAAGCACTTTAGGTGAGCAATTATATAAGAAAAATCACGCTAGTAAAAACCTTTTTTATTTCTTGTCTTTTGTCAGTACATTGTAATTGATACGAAATATTTAAAATTATAAAATGAACGTCAAATATGTTCCTCGGTGTATCACAATATAATTATGATATCACATTAAACG
>NW_017296102.1:88705-91805 GCF_001594075.2 Trachymyrmex cornetzi
CATTAACGTATTATATTCGCGGTTGTTGCACATTTATGAAGTAGGTAATGTAGGTAGGAATACACGGATAGAGATAGGTATACCCAAATAGGCAAATAAATAAAAATACAGGTAAGACAATAAGTATGGATAGGTAGGGACGATGTAGGTAGGGACGATAAATATGGACAAGTAGGAATCAATACATCATATGTACGTACTTGATAATTGGAAAGGAATTAAAAATTGAATAAAATTTTTAATTAATTCAAAGTTTTATTTAATTAGGGAAGATTGGGGTCGAAATTAACACGAGTAAGTTGTAACACTTATATAAAAAAATGTTATAAACAAAATATGCAAATGTAAGTAAAAGACAGAAGTTTGTAATAAATATATTATTATATAAACTTCTATCTCTTCCCTACGCTTTTGTATTTTGTTCATAACGTTTTTGTGTAAGTGTTACAACTTACCCGTGTTACTTTTGATCCCAGTCTTCTCTATCGGCATCCCGTTCCAATTATCAAATATGAAAATAGAATTAATTAATTTCAAATTTTATTGATTTTTCAGCTACCCTAAAATTAAACTCTTTTGTAAAATTCTGTATGCGTCTAAATTATGTAACGCGTTAATATTGTAATAAATTTTATTGTAAATAAATGTATGTACTTATAATAGTATTAGGCATGTATTATAAAATGTATGTAAACTATGTCCAGATAAATGCCATTATATACTCACTTTTGTAATTTGCCAATAATTACTAATAAGTTATTTACTGGAATATATATATCCGTATTGAATATCTGTTCAATACAGACAGCATTTATCTTGTCGTAGTAAACCAAATTGTTGCGTAATTTAAATGTAAATTATACGAAATCGCTGAAACATATAATAACAAAAATTGTTTATTAATTTAATATGTTTAATAAATATTTAATTAAAAATTTTTTTAATTTGGATTTTATTTTGAATTAAAAAGTCATTAATAATTTTAAGTATCTTATCATTTAAAATTTTAACGTTAAAATAATTGTCAATTTTTCTTCGTATTTATTAGTATACAAATTTATTAAATAAATGAAGATTGGAGCAAGACGCTTTGACTGAAGCAAGCTCAGAAGTTAAATATTTACTTTTTGCTTGCTTTTCGAGATTTACATTTTTAATATTATAGAATTATAAGTATATTTTATAGTGATCAATTTATTATATGCAAAGGCCTCATCGCTATTCTTTGCGTTAATGTATGCCAGTGATTGCCTGCTTTGTACCGATAGAAAGTCGAAATTATTTTCATTATGGAGAGTTACTCCTCGTCGCTTTTCATAAAGTCCATTCGCAAAGTCTAGTTTGGTGTCCGGAGATTCTTATACAGAATCAGAATTAATCCCGAGTTTTCTCGTCTGCAGTTACTGGAAGTAATAATTTTATCAATGAATCAATGATAATATGCTATATATTTTAAAGCCAAGTTGCGAAATTATAATTCAGTGGTATATTTTAGCATACAATTTTTGTCGCATTTTTTGTTTTATTAAATGTTATCCCACTAATAATAATGTTAGTAACAGTCTTAAAAACAAATGGAATTTAGTATTATATATGATTAATATAGATATATACATATAATGATTACTTTCTTAAATCCAAATTATTAAGTAAATAAATTTAATTTTTATACAAACAATTTGCTTATTTTTCGATGATTGCTCTAACAAAAATGTGGTTACGAATGTGTATATTTAATTTTCTAACTGTTATTTTTAAAATCATTTTTAGATATTGGACATCCCGCCATTCCAGAAAATTGTTTATTATTAATTTATATGTATATTTTTTATGATAAAATACATGCATATATTATGAGATTATATTTAACAAATTTTAATATTTGTCGACTTTGATAATTTTTACCAAAGTATTTCATATTCTTTTAATAATATATCGTGATTACATGAATTTAATTAAAAATGTGTGGGTAGAAAAAATTCGAGATAAGTCGAATGGGTACCCTTCTATTAGCGGGATATTAATAATTAAAATTTTTTAAACATACAGAAAAATAAGGAATCGTTAAATTTTATATAATAAATTTTTCAGTATGAATGTTCTTTAAAATCCCGTTATTATCGGGTTCGGCTTATCTCGAACAGTTGGTACCCGAGAAACTTTTGTACCCATACATATAAAAAAGTACAATAACGCATGTATTTTATTATTATTAAATATATTCCTTCGTAACCACTATTTCGTAAGGAAATTATTTTATTTTATTCATTTTTAATAAGTGATGATTTTTAGTGATGGGTGGTTGAACATATTTTCCCGCAAATTTTAATATTATATTAAAGAAATAATAAAAATGGTAATTACAATTGACATGCTACTCAAATTATTACTATCGTAAGTGATCTGGAAGATTCGGGATTTACACCATCCTTTAACAAGACCGTTGGTGTTTGACGAAATGCTTAATTTTTCTTTACAAATGGACATTGTGAATTTGACGTAAAAAGTTTGTTCTCCACTACGAAAATTGCTGTTCTTTATATCGGATGCTAACTATAGCATATCACAGGCGGAGGGACCTTGATTCGTTTACATTATTGGGATAAGTTATCTTGAACGCGATGAAAATGCTGTCATAAATATATTAATGACTTTTTATCATAATATTAATAAGTTTTATATTCGCAAGTTAGTAATTAATAGTAAATACGATCGAATTGTTAGTATTTCTTCCGCGTTTATTAACATTTCATTAAACATTGGTTTAGAAAAATGTGTGTTATCATATGTATTTTCGACGTTTTCGTATAATCCTGCATTATTAAAATTTGTTAATTATGCTTCTGTTATATCAAATTTATATTATATTTTGAACAGCACTTATAATTGTATATTGTATTATAAGTAATAGTTATTATTGTAGTATTGAATTGTATAAAGTTACAATAAAGAATTATATTGACCAAATTGTGTAATATGATTGCTAATTATTGTTTTGTATTTCGCTATTTATATTGCAATATGATATTAGCGAAACATAATAAAATAATTAGACATAAAAATAAAAAATACATTAAAAATATATTCACCTGTAAAAACG
>NW_017296102.1:91890-92424 GCF_001594075.2 Trachymyrmex cornetzi
GGGTGGTGGAGGGCCTCTTCAGGTTGATTTGTTTTTATTTATTTAAATTTTCTTTGCAAGTTAAATTAAATGTAGTTTGCTTACAATTACAAGAATTCCAACTTTATTCAACGGCTTGCAAATATATTTAATAAAAACAGAACAACTTTTTGAACACTATCAAAGATAGTATCAAAATTTGTATTTCAATGTGAAATGATTAACGAAATAAAATTTGTTAATTATGCTTCTATTATATCAAATTTGTATTATATTTTGAACAGCATTTATGATTGTATATTGTATTTTAAATTGTTATTATTATAAAATATTGAATTGTATAAAGAATTTTTTAATAAAAGATAATATCAAACAAATCGTGTAATATGCGATTGCTAATTATTGTGTTGTATTTTGCTATTTATATTGCAATATGATTAGCAAAATATAATAAAATAATTAGACATAAAAATAAAACATATATTAAAAATATATTCACCTGTAAAAACGAGCTACTAAATTTATTAGGGGCTCGTTTTTTTTTTGCGCGTGAGT
>NW_017296102.1:92456-105174 GCF_001594075.2 Trachymyrmex cornetzi
CCGCCGATAAAATTGGCGGGGGTGGTGGAGGGCCTCTATAGCTCGTTTTTGCTAAATTATACTTTAAATTGACAATATATGTATGTATTTAGAAAAGATTTAATTTATTAAGTCTCTATAATTCCCAGTAATTATATATATAAAGACTTTGATATATACTAGTAATTATGTTAGGTAAAAACGGGCTGAAAATTTGCATAATGAAACATAATTTCGTAATTTTATGTATTATATTTATTATAAGATAAATATTCTAAGACAAAATTCACTAAATTAACTTTATTTGAATTTTCAATTCCGTTTATTAAAATTCAACAATTTTTATTTACATATGTAGGAGATGCGAAGTTAAAATTTTTTCGTTCAAGGACTCATTAAACTATCCCTCTTATGAATAATCGGCACGCTTCTATCCTGAGGATTTAGTACAGAGACGAATCACATTTATACTTCCGACAATACGATTTTATCGATAGTGTCAGAAAATGTATATCACGTAGTTCTCAAATACCACATTTATACTTCCGACAATACGATTTTATCGATAGTATCAGAAAATGTATATCACGTAGTTCTCAAATTGAAAATGGATGTACTGGCGGTAGTGTATGGGCGATTTCAATGGTTAAAGCCAGAATCAGATTCCGCATTGAAGATTGAGATTGAAGATTGAAAATTGAAAATTGACCGATAGAAATCAAGGAATTTTAGCTCCTATAGTTTTGATTGGTCAAATTTCAGTCTTTCAATCTTCAATCTCAATCTTCAATGCGTAGTCTGATGGGCTTCGCACTATAATAAATAGGTACAGGGAATAGAGAACAGAGAACAAAAATTTCAACCTATCAGAAACTGTGTAGTCCACAATACATGATTTCTGATAGGTTGAAATTCTTATTCTCTATTCCCTGTGATCTAAGTAGTGTATCAAATGTGGTCGACAATAATGAGAGAGAGGACCGTGGGAGACGGTCAATCTCTCTCTCATTCTCTCTCCCATTACACCATTGAATGGAAAGAGATAGAAATGGCCGTCTGCCACCGTCCTTCTCTTTCATCCCTATCGACCATTTTGACACACATCAAAATGACCACCAGTAACCATGGCCCACGTGTAACCGACGTGATGAGAGTGCGCAGTTCTTCTTGTTCTTCTGGCTGGTGTATTTCCGATTTATTGTAGAAATCACAGTACTACGCTTCCAAGATAAAGATCACTGGGCTGAAAGGGACCAGTCAGATCAGTGTATCATTTTAAGAGTGCTCAGGAACTAACAGCAACTAGCAGTTTGTTATCAAATGAAATTTAATCTTAAATCTAACCTCGTTTGATTCAATTTTGCATTTAACGACTAATGGAATTTATATTAATTTATATGAATTCCTTGACCTGGAAAGATTGTACGACAAATTACTTGATTATTTTATAAATACATTTTAAGCTTTAAAAAAATTGGAGTATAGAAATGACCAATATTTTGGGTCGAAAGTTTGCTGTGCTTTTTGAGGTTGTGTGATCGCAGCGTTATTTATAAACAAATACGAAATATTATAAAAGGTATTTAATTTACGTATTCGGAAATGAAAAGGATTAAAATTGTGCCAGACAGGCCAAATCGTCTATTTGAAAGCTGGATAGAAGAATGGGGGAACGAAGCGATGCTCCGAAATTCAGAACTGCACAATCATTTTGCGAAGGCTTTAGACTCGCTGAAACGATATCCACTCCCGTTGGAGTCCGGTAAAGAGTGCATAATTCTGCAGCACTTTGGTACGAAGCTGTGTTTGATGCTGGATAAAAAGCTGGAGGAGTACAGAAGACAGGAATCCATCAGAGTAGTTGACGCTTGCGTCTCCAAGGCTGGCAGTAGTAACGAAGATTGTATAGCCGCGTCGAGAAAGAAACCTGTAGAAGAATGTCAAACAGTTGAAGTACAAAAGAAGACAACTGTGTCTAAACAAGCCAAAAATACCAAAAAGAATGCGCGGGAAAGATTGGTAAACGCAAATTACATTGGACCGAATGAAGCCGATAGACAAATTTCCTTTGAACTGAATACTTTTGATACTATATTATTGGTAGATACTCAAGAAACTTGTGGGTGAGTACTTACGGTACGGCTGTGATTTATACTGTTAATTATAAAAAGCTTTTTAGCTATGTGGAATATATTCTAGTGGGAAAACAAAGCCTCAGCACGATGCTACGGTCGCAGAATTGACACAGCTTGGTGTACTGTTCGAAGTACGTCGTTTGAAGATTGGTGATTTCGCGTGGATAGCCAGATGTCGAAAAACTAATGATGAATTGATTTTGCCTTACATAATAGAACGGAAGCGAATGGATGATTTAAGTGCAAGCATTGTGGACGGAAGGTTTCATGAACAAAAGGTAATAGGAATGTAATTACCTTTTGGTACATTCGTGATTTTCCTATATCTGATTATACATATATTCTTTGTTTCTATATTTCAGTTTCGATTGAAGCAATCTGGTATTGAGAATTTGATGTATATAGTAGAAAATATTGATAAGAATTCCCGATATTCTGTACCGCTCTCATCATTGTTACAAGCCTCTGTAAATTGTTTGGTACAGGACGGCTTTACAGTAAAATATACAAGGAATCACAAAGATTCTATGTCACACTTGTCATGTATAACAAAGATTTTAATCCAACTTTATAAGGTATGCAAAAAATACTGTATAATTGGATGTACTTCCGAAAAGGTGAACCCCTCGACTTTTTTCTCGATTGGTATACTACTGTATTTTGATGCCCTAATTACGAATATGATCATGAAAATCACCGACAAGATCATTTTCAAGGTCAAATATTTAAAAAATGATTTTTATCTATACTACTGTATTTTTGTGTGCTGATTACAAATATGATCATGGAAATTGCCGACAAGGTCATTTTTACGGTTAAATATCCTTTCCACGCGAAGCGACTCTCACCCCTCCCCCCCCCTGCTTAAGGGGCGCATGATTTTCTATGCAAAAAGCGTGAAAAAATGTGAAAAAAAATCGTTTCGGAAATACATCCATATAATTATGCAAATAAATGTTTATTAATGTTTATAGATCTTATGATAGATAATAATTTTACAGGATAAGAGACTTGTTGGATGCAAGAAAGAACACCTTACTCAAACAGACAATGTAGGTAGCGCAGTACGTCTTATGGAGTTCAAAGAATTCAATAAAGCATCCTCTAAACAAAGGGTATGTATCAAAAATTTTCTACGTGATGCCTGTAAGAAATGCTTAGATTTATCGATATTATTTCCTTTCAGACATTCAAAGTGAGCGAGATGTTTATTCGTCAATTGTTACAATTGAAAGGCATGTCCATCGACAAAGCCATGGCAATTGTGGAGCGTTATGCCTCACCGCAAATTTTAATTACAGCTTTGGAGAATTCTGGTAAGAATGGCGAACAATTATTAGCAAATATTCAAGTTGACAAGAAACGACGACTCGGACCTGTTATCAGTAAGACTATTTATCAGCTTTACACAATGAATGAGTTAAGATGATTAATAAAGAGGCACAATTATACCTTTTTACTGATATATGTTTATCTAGTCAGAGATAGTCTATCTTTGCATATATTTTTTACCGCCATTATTAAAACTTTATATATTTCTAAATAATCAGTAAAAAAGATAGTGAGTCGGCTGAAAAGTAATGCACAGTCGCACGTAACTCGTAAATGAGAAGAGATATTTGAATGTAATCGAAAGGATATGAAAGTGCATTTTATTTGCTACAAGAATGTACCATTACTTTTCAGCGTAATTACTGTAACGTAATTTACAGCTGTACATTTCTCCCACAATGAACCAGTTTTTTCACTCGATCAATGAAGAAAGATCTTTCCTTGGTCCATTGACTTCATTGTATCTTTCACTTCATCATCAAAAAAATAAATCCTAGTGACATTGTCATTTACAAACTATTTATAGTGATGAAACTGTTCATTAAAGTACTGTGAATAGGTGTGTAATAAAATTTCATGCATCGGAAGCTGGCGAGTTTGGCATCCTGCGATTTTTACTTCTTTCCAAATTTAAGGAGAGATCTTAAGGGCATTCATTTTATCATGAATGATGAAGTGAAGGATGCAGGTGAAATCGTGGATTAAGGAAAGACTGCTGGAATTCTTTATTAACCGGATGAAAAAACTGGTTTACACCGTTGGAAGAAATATATAGCTGTAAATGATTAAAAAGTAATGGTACGTTCTTGTAGGCAATAAAATGCACTTTCATGCCTTTTTTTTGTTTTATTCAAATATCTCTTTTCGTTTAAGTTACATGCGATTGTGCATTACTATGATCTTTTAATAAAATTTTTCAAGAATTATTGTAAAATGAAACAATTGGAATACATTTGCAAGCATCAAGTACTTAGATATATGCTTGCTTTTTTCAAATAAGCAAAGTATGATACTGCCTCTACATCGCGACTTAAAATATGTTAGTTTTCACAAAAAATGTAAAAAATTATTTTCACTTGTACTATCGGAACATCACTTAAAAAATAGAAAAAATTTTGAGTGGAAAAAGTCTGAAAAAATGTGGGAAGAGCCGACTACATAGTTAGATTTACAATTTATTGGTGAACAATTAATTTACATGTTTATGTTAAGTTACGTGGGTTAGCAATTAATTATTGACAAAAATGCACACTACACATGTTCACGAAGATATGAGTGTCAGCACATATCGCACAATAATCACGTATACATGTATAAATTATTAATGCATAATATAAACTGTATAAAAGGACTCTTGAAGTTCGACAAAAATATAAAGAGACGTGGAGCTATGAGAGTCTGGCGGTAATTAGACATTTCTATATTTTTCTGTATAATTTATTCGGACTTTCTGTATTCTGAATCCGTTTTTGTTGTGTGGACTGCTACCACTCGCGAGATAAGTCGTATTTTCCAAAATTTCCTTCTAACCATTACAAACATTGTCTTCGTTAACATCTGATTTTGATATAGGATGAACATGTTTTCCAAGTCTAGTCTTCCAAGTGGTTGGACAACGAAATTTTGTTTTGATCTACTAATCTTTCGCCGTGTCTAGCGTATCTAGCACGACATGCAGTTTTCGATATCTTAATCTTCGCGTTTTTTGTCGCTGATGAGAGCTTAAATATTGGAGCCGAAACGTACCAGCAAAATATTGTAAGATTCTTAATGATTGATTAAATGATTAAATTTTATTTGTTGAAAATTATTTAATCTGCGCATTAATTAAGTAATTTCCATGCCAGATTCTCATAGCTTCACATTTCTTTATATTTATATTTATATAGGTATATTCTTTTATTGAAGAAAGCAATGATTTCATTTGCTTTTTCATACGATTTCATTGAACATTCTCACGATGTCCGCGACCATAAAATATAAAAGTGACACGCGACGTCCAGGGGAGGTATTTGACGGCCCCGTGCCGACGCTGCACATGCGCTCATCTTAATCGGTGCACGTGCATTTCCCCATAATTTAAGAAGAAAAGCATCATAAAATAAGACTGACACTTGTTGACACAAAACCGACTCCTTTCCTCCCCCACAATCTCGACTAATCAAGAAACCAGAAAAGTGTCCCACCACCTAATTAGAACCCTACCAACCAAGGGAGAACTAGTATATAAACTGCGGTCCTTGCAGCACAATTTTTTCCGAAGTCAAACCAGCAAAATTCTCCGATCTTTCCTGAGTAGTTGATTTGATTATTCTCTGCCTTTTTCCTAATTTCTCTTTGGGAACGGACGAAGTGCGGGAGAACATCTATCGACCTCGCATACTTAGCCAGCGAGACTTAGGCCCAGTTCCACAACTGACGGTTAACTCATAACCGAACTTCAATTTATTCATTGTCTCTTTCCAATTTTAGAATTGGAAAAAGATGAGAAACAAGTTGAGCCTCGGTTAAGAGTTAACCATGTGTGTGAGTTGTGAAACTGAGCCTTAAAGATTTAAAGTCAATGCTGAAGAAACATCGTCAACCTCGCACATTCGGCCCAACAGCTTCAGTCTTCCGGTATAGCTGCAAATAGTAAGCGGACATCACCCCTTTTTTTTATTCGGACGCCCCATTTTCTTCCTTTTTTTTCTCTTTATTTGTTTGTGTCAACCACTAAACTCATCCCATTAGTTATTTCGTTTTTCCCTTTGGATTACATCTCGCATGTCCAACCGGTGACCTCTACCAACCGCGATCGAGACACTGCTATTACCTTCCCCCTTGTCACCCCTTTCTCCTCTTCTTGATATATCTTATTATCAAGAGTAAAATATATTTCGAGTCTTCAGTTTTAAGTATTGTTCTTCTTTTATTTTGTATCACAGATGCGAAATTGTAATTCTCGATACGCAAGAACCTTTCCCATTTATACATAATCAAACACATATTTTCGTATTTTCGCGCATTGTTATAGAAAATTGTTATTGGAAATTGTTATAGAAAAATACTAATAAAATGCTTTCTTCCATGCATCTTTATTTCGAACAATTACAAATAGATTGTCGAATTGTTACGTTCTTTCTTTAGCACATAACATTCATCTTGCATTTCAAGATAACTTGCATCTCGAAATAATTTGAACAAATTTAAGCTTAAATAATTAAACATGCAACGTAAATATACAGAAGCAAGTGTAATAACGTCGATGTTACTGTGAATCAAAGAAAAATTCAAATTACGGATATATTGGATTTTTGTTGCATCAAAGAGATGCGTTAAGCGGTTTTGAGTGCATACTTGATGTGCCAAATCATCACTGCATTGAACGGAACACAGTAAGATAAGACAGAGAAGATTTTACAACCTTTAAAAAATAAAAGATTCTCGTTGATAAATTATGCTTATGATAATAAAAATTAAAAACACAGTGATGCAGTTATATATTTACCATGGCAAAGTTATCGATGGATAGAATCATTAGTTTACCAGTTGTTATTCTGCAAGGTATTGCTGTTTTGTACATCATTAGCAGCAGAAGTTTTCGACATCTTTGCGAAGTATAATACCAATTGGCCCTGCAGCTATTACGTGAAACAAGAAAAATTAAAATTAAAATGATTAATGATAAATCTAGCAAATATTTGCATTTATACTAGGTTTTTATCTTGCCATCCAAACATAAAAAGCCACAAAATCAATACGTCTTGTATATGCTACATATAAAAAGATTAGTTATAGCTTATAGAAATTATTTAATATGCCCATAACAAAGAAAACTATACATTTTTATTTGAGTTTTCCCTCGAAGACTTAAAAAAGAAAAGAGAAGAAGAAATAGGTAATTAGACTATTGACTTGAATTCATTCTTACATAGATTCATATGGGAGGATGCTGTAGTCAAGTAAAAATTGACCTTGCCGAAAATGAAGAAATAAATGAATTAATACTGCAACGTAGATAGTTAAGGGTCCGATGATGTCATTTGCGCCTTTATCTAAATGCATTAGCACCTAAAATACACATGACTTATTTTTGTACTTTTTTTGGCTACCGCATTGATAAATTTATCGATTACTAAAAATTATTAAAGCTGATTATTTACGATTTTTTCTCAATTTTCTGTTTGTTATCGTCGAAATATAATAAAAATGCTCGTACTAAAATTTATTATTTGTAATATGAATTTATTGTTATTTATTATATAAATAGAAAAGAATAGTTGATACATACTTGTATACCGGTCATACTGCTACCAATCATATTTAAGTTAAGAGTCATCAGAAATATTTTTGTAAATAACGATTCGATATGCTCCGCAAATCTGTGAAATGGGAACTAAACGATAATTTGTAAATTAATATGTAAATATCAATGACAAAAATAAATGCAGATATCATTACATGAATTTCATACGTACTCCATCACAATGATATGTTTACGTAAACAATGTAAAGTTTTTTTGTAATTATCGTCTTTTACTTTGATTGGTTTTGCGTCAAAATTTTCCTCGTTATTTTTACCAATGTTCTCCAGAGTATTTCTGTAATACCAAAAATGCAGAAATATACTTTTGACAAATCGAGATTTCGAGATTATATGTTATCAAAGAAATCGATTGCAAGAAGAACATTCCTGTTTTTTCATGATTAAGAGAAATTTTTCATGATCAAAAAAGCTTACCCAATAATCGAGAACATTCCACAAGCATGCTGAATTAAACTGTAGTACAATCCATCAACGGCGATTGTGGCAAACGAATGAGCGACTACAGCCGCATAATTATGCACTGCTATTGGATATATATATTGATTGAATTTTTCGCCGTACTCCACGTGGAAGGGTAATCTCGATGCATATGTTATAGAAGATTTTGTCACATTGAAGACATCATTCGCTGTTAGAGTCAGGACGATTGGTTTAAGCATGAAAAGGCATGCGGTCGTATGCATGAAAACTAGGAAACGTATACATTGCACGCAAGATTTTCAAGCATATGTTTATTGATATGTTTAAAAAATCGATATTTTTTGCAATTAGTATGTTTTTTATGCAATTTTTCTTTAAGGCGATCCTGGAATGACTAAATTGTCGGAACATTGCATTCGATATAAATCTTCAAATTTATTCCTGAATGGAATAAAAAATTCTTTTACAGGATTAAAGTAGACGCAAAATTTGGAGATGCTGCAGCTTATACTAAAGTCGACTTAAAAAGATATAATCAAATCAAATTAAATGGTTCTTGTACCGAGTAAATATATGTTTACATTTAGTAAATATTTAACTGACATTATTCAAACAAATATTTATTAAAATTTAATACAGTTTTCTCTCAGTGTAAGATCGTGAGAAATATGATCCAGAATGCACGCTTACATACATGCGCTCAAAATGTTTATGTAAATTTTTACAATCTTAAAATTCTACACACCTGCATAAAATGTTTCCAGATGTTGTCCATACTTAGTATGCCGTTCCAAAATAATCTTTTCTACATTTGTATTTAATGATAACCAGTCCTTTTGTATTATGTTAAGACAAGTCTTTAACTAAACAAATGTTCGTGTGTTTCTTACTATTGTCATGTAGAGTATGTCCTTAAATTACGGCATCACCTATCCTGAGCAGGTAGAGCGGACTAAATTGAGTAAAAAAGTCCTCTACTATTTTGCAATTTTCGCAATGGTTAACATGATATTAATTACTAAAAATCGCTAAATATTGGTCTTCAATAATTTTTTATTCAAATACTATCAATTTTATAGAAAAACTGCAAGAGACAAAAATCATTTATTTTCTTCTCATAGAACTCTAAGAATTTTTTCAGAATTTTTTATTAACTTTTTAGTATTGCATTCTCTTATTTTTACCAACATGAGAATATACGGTATGAAAAAAAGTCTGAAAAATTTCTAAAAAAATTCTCAGAACTTTACGAGAAAAAATAAATAATTTTTATCTTTTACTGTTTTTCTGTAAAGTTGATAGTATTTGAGTAAAACAAATATTAAAGACCAATATTTAGCGATATTTAGTAATTAATATCTCGTTAATTATATTTCGTAAATTGCAAAATGGTAGAGGACTTTTCGACTCAGTTTAGTCCACTCTACCTGCTCAGGATGGGTGATGCCATAATTTAAGGCCACCCTGTATATTTCTTTATACAAAATTCAAAAGTTATTGAAAGATTGAAAATTCATTACTTACTTTCTCACTATTTAACATTATAACCAATATTTTGAAACTGAATATTATGCTGATGAATATCGATGGCGCACACTCGAATATGTCATCGAGAGTGGTCGAGCCGATCAGTAAATAAAGTATCTACATTAGATTTAAACGCAATTATGAAATTGATAAGTTGATCATATTTTTCTAAATTTGAAATGACTACGCAGACATATGTTTATTTTCTTATAATTTTCCACATACATTTAATATTTTCATTTTTTTGATAAATTATATTAAAATTTGTTTGACAGAGTTTCTCTTTTTTTTTCTTCTTAAAATTAAATTAAAGTGATATTCTTCAAAAATTTAATAAAATTGACATATATACAGGGTGTCCCAGAACAAACTTTTGTCATTAAAATGACTTATTCCTGATATGATTCTAAAACAATTTTTCCTTTGCCAAAATTCTATGCGTAGCTTAGTTTTTGAATTATAAATGAAGGTGCCACCCTTGCCTATCTTCCGTACGCGACCCGTAATTCGTTCACTATTTTCGTTTATAATTCAAAAACTAAGCTACGCATAGAATTTTGATAAACAAAAAATTGTCTTAGAATTATGTCAGGAATATGTCATTTTAAGGACGAAGGTTTGGGACATTCTGTATATATAACGGTTCGCGCATGTACATGTGATTTTCATACTCAGTTTAATGAGTAAACTGTATATCGATATATTAAATTAACTTCTAATCATACAAAAAAAGAAAATATATAATAATTTTGTAGTGCAAGAAATAGATTATAGAAAATTCTTTTCTGGCAAACCTTTCAATAGATATACCTGAGGTATCACAATAGTAAAGCTAAACACAAACAGTGACACAAAGCGAATACATCTATCGCGAAGTTTATGATACGGCCATAATCCCGAAATAGTCAGATATAATCTAAGAACAAAGTAATAACGGCTATGACAAACGTCTTCCTTGTCGTTCATTCTTTGGAATATTAAGATTGCGAACTCTATTAGCGATTAAATGCAAACGTTTGACATTCGAGAAATTGCAGAAACCTACTTATCAATTCTATCTATCTTCTGTTCTGTAACAGTACCGTAATTACGCTAAGGTATAAGCACCTCCATTTACCGTCTGCGTTTTAGCAGGCTCCTTTCTACATTATAGAGATACTATCTTACTGTTTCTCTCTGAAAGGACATTTTCCTTTACTTCCACATTCTGTTTCCATTATTGTCAGTTTCCATTATTGTGAATCAATTTCATATGTAACTGTTAACACATTATGTGACTTTATCTCGTGCAGGAAAAGACAAAACTTTGTACTACATTCGAACAATGGAATGATTGTAAAAAGTAAATAGCAGACATGATGAATTACGTAAGAATATAAGATACTGATGTTTCGATTTAATTTAGGAAAATTTTTACGGATTCCGACGTTTATGAGTAAATTTCTGATTTGAGTTTGATTTGAGTAGAAAGTTGAGATAATATAGAGATGAAATGTAATTCCTAAAATTCACAGATCTTGATTATGGATCATCTCATCATCCGTCCGTTTTTTGAATAAATACTTTCCGGAATAAGTTAATTATATCCATACGATAATAAACAATTAATTAATAATTAATTTATATGTATAAACATATAATTACGCGTTAATTACAGATATAAGTAATTCTTTTACTTTCTTACTTTTTCATTGAAAATTTCAATGAGTTTTATGTTATGTTAATGTAAATTTCTAGATATTACATAAAGTCGCATGATATAAAAGTAAAGATTGATGCTACACTTCTTATGTTAAAATGTATTATGCATTCAATTATTATGAATGCGTATAACATTTTTATTTTGTGCTTTCAAGCAAGTTTTTCAATAGTAAGCAAAAGTAACAATTAATGAAAAGATTTTTTTATTCCACTATGACACAAATTCTGTTTCAAGATCATGTAATATTTGCATTCATTTATTTGTTCGAATCCATTTATTTGTTATTTGAGACGCATGAAATTGTTCATAAAAAAATTTTTAAATGGTTTTTATATGTCAATATGTACAAAGTTGTGGCACAATATATATTTTGAATGTTCAGTGTCAAGTCTCTTTCTTTTTTAATTTTATATTAAAATACGTACATGCGAAATTATAATTGCCGATGCTCAAGAACTAATTAACCTTTTTCGTTTGTACTATAATCGAACATGCATATACGTATTTTTATACATTGTTACAAACACACGTGTATTTTCGCGCATTGTTACGGAAATTGTAGTAAAATGTTTCTTTATGCATCTTTATTTCGGATAATTATACAACATATAAGTCGTTGAATCGTACATCCTTTTTCTAAATATATAAAATTCGCCTACAACTTGCATCTCAAAATGTGTACAAGTATATAGCTTAAATGTGCAACATAAGTGCACACATTGCACAGAAGTATGTGTAATAACTAATACGTTAATACTACCGTGAAATCAAAGAAAAATTCGAGTTATATACTAATAATTAGGTTTTTGTTACATTAATTAGGGAATTCAGTCATTCGAGATATTTTTACATTCTAGCAGCGAAAAAATGTTGTAAAATATTGTTTTACATGAATATTGTTTAGCATATTTTTTCCTCTTTTAAGGCGATGCTAAAGCCTTCTGTTTTACCACATTTCCATTCGTTGAAAAATCTCTGTATTGGATGTATGGATTGCAAAAGTATTATTACTTAAATTAAAGTACGCACAAACAGGACCTCAGCTGCACTGGATTTCATGAAAAAATCGAAAAAAATTTTTAATTCGTTAAAAATTCATTTACTTTTGGCTCCTACAGCTGTCACCTCAGATATATATTATTATTATTTATTATGTATATATATATAGTATACACAAATAGTAAGGCACCAGCAATACTGCTGCTACTACGCCCACTAGTAAACTATTCAATTAAAGAAATACAGAGGTACAGAAATACATAATTGATTACCGCACAACATACAATATTTATATAATTAATGCAAAAAAAAAAA
>NW_017296102.1:110660-123010 GCF_001594075.2 Trachymyrmex cornetzi
TTTACGGACCTTTAAATATGCAATTCCATCGAAAACCTGGCCTTTGTGAACCTAGCAGCCGACTTTTTATGAATTAAATTTTTTGTATAAAAAAAATAATAGTATTTCGTTTGTAGTTTGCTAATTTTTGAGATATCTCTAATCCGTTTGCGACATTTTCCTTAGAATCGTTTGTAGTTGTTTGTAGCGATTTGCTGGTCGTTTGTAGTTGCCCGCTTAAAAGTTACACCAAAGTTACGTAATTTGTTTATTGTAAATTTGCTATAACTTTTAAACGGTGCAACTACAAACGACTGGAAAATCATTACAAATAACTACAAACGGTTCTGAATTAAGATATATTAACAATTTTTTTTACCTTAAACTCGGGTGTCATTAAAAAAAATATATATATTTTTTATTATATGAAACTACAAACGAAACTATTGTTACTACAAACAACTACAAACGAAATACTATCATTTTTTATAAAAAATTTAATTTATAGAAAGTCGGGTGTCAGGTTCACGAAGGTGAAAACCTGCGATAAAAATGCATTATAATATAATTAAAATCTTAATTTTTTTTTAGATATATTGCCATAATAAACTATATACTTAACGTGCTTATTCCATTTAATATTTGTTTAGATTTTACTTACTTTTTAAAAAAATATGATTAAATCTAGATCCATAATGTTTTTAAATGGCAATATAAATCGGAAAACAATGTACAATATATTGTTGATAATACTGATAGAGATATATAAACACCCCAGGTGATTGTTTACATAAAAAAAATGAGTTGATTCGGGTTAAAGAAATGCATTTTAATTTAAGAGGTTAGGTTATTTTTGAATAAATATTTAAATGCGCCAAATCATTATTACATAGAACGAAACACGGTGAGATAAGACAGAGAAGTCTTCACAACCTTTAAGAAATAAAAGTTTTTTCGGTAAACTGCGATTATAACAACAAAAATTAAAATACAGTAATGTGTTTATTAAAATATAGTTATATGTTTACCGTGGCAAAATTATCGATGGATAGAATCATTAGTTTACCAGCTGTTATTTTGCAAGGTATTGCTGTTCTATACATCATTAGGAGCAGAAGTTTTCGACATCTTTGCGAAGTGTAATACCAATTCGCCCTGCAGCTATTATATGAAATAAGAAAAATTAAAATTAAAATGATTAACTGATTTAATCTAGCAAGTATTTATAATTTATATTAGGTTTTTATCTTATTACCCAACACAGAAAGTTAAAAAAATCTGTTTTTTATTCGTCTTGTGTATGTTACATATAAAGGATCAATTGTAGTAATATTATAATTAAAGTAGAATTATTAATGCGCAATTTTATTTATAGCAATTGTAAATAATTTGTTCAAAATATAAAATAAATCATACACTTTTATTTAAGTTCTTTAGGGCTTAGAAAAAAAAATGAGGTAATTAGACTATTGAATTGAATAAATTTGCATTCTTACATAGATTCGTATGGAAGGATGCTGTAATCTAGTAGAAATTGACCTTGCCAGAAGTGAAGAAACAAATGAATGAGTTGTCCAAAATACATACTAATAGGTGCGACGATGTCATTCGTGTTCTTGTCAAGATTTATCAACATCTAAAATGCATATTTATTACAATTACTGTCCACACTTCTTTCGGCTATCGCACTATAGCTGTTCGAAATATTGAATCGCGGTTATTAAAGGCGATGAAAACTAAAAATGGTATTATTTTTTTCAATTTTGTTTTTTCATCTTCGCGAAAATTCTCATCTCATTCCATTTCAGTCTATACCAACAGTATTTATAACGTAAAAAGGAAAAACTGATACGTACTTGTATACCATATAAACTGCCAATAACCATGTTAAAGTTAAGATTTATCAGAAATATCTTCGTATATACAGATTCAATATGTTCCGCAAATCTGCGAAATGAGAACACTAAATAATTATAATTAATATGAAGTATCGCACAATGGCAAAAATAGGTGTCATTACTTGATATTTCTTCATACGTACTCTATTACACCGAGATGTCTACGTAAACAGCGTAAAGTTTTATAATAATTGTAGTCTTTAGTTTTATTTGATTTTGCGTCAAACTCGTTCGTGTCATTTTTTCCAATGTTTTCCAGTACATTTCTGTAAAGTCAAGAAAAATATCGATGCTTTTGAAAAACTTAGATTTTATAAGTTGTCGAAGAAATAAACAGAAATTTATGAAGAACAATGTTATCTTTTCATAATCAAGAGAGATCGTTTTTACCCAATAATGGAGAACATTCCACAAGCATGTTGAATGAGGGTATAATACAAAGCATCAGCCACGACTGTGGCAAACGAATGAGCGACTACGGCCACATAACTATGCACTGCTATTGGATATATATACTGATTGAATTTCTTGCCATATTCCACGCGGAAGGGTAATCTCGACTCGAATGGAATGGAAGATTTCGTTATATTGATGATATCATCCGCCATCAGAGTCAGCATGATTGGTTTCACCACGAAAAGGCTCGCCGTCGTATGCATTAAAACTATATTCGTCGCAAAATTTTAAAATCATTATACATTCATTGATATGTTTAAAATAAAAAGATCGATTTTTCGCGATAAGCATGTTCTTTATGCAATTTTTTATAAAATTTAGTGACAATGCTGTAAGATTGCAAGGAATATGATCTAGAATACACACTTACGTATATGTGTGCGTTCAAGATATAATATTTATTTTAGTTTTTACAATCTTGAAATTATCCATACCTGCATAAAATGTCGCTAGATGCTGTCCATACTTACTATGCCGTTCCAGAATTTCCTTTTCTACTGAATTTACTGATTGCCAGTCCTTTTGTATTACATTAAGACAAATCTTTACCTAAACACATGTTCACGTATTTCTTGCTAATATAACATTTTTTCATATAAAAGTCAAGTGTTAATGCAAGTTTGTAAAATTTATTACTTACTTTCTCGCTATTTAACATTATAAACAACAGTTTAGAGCTGAATGATATACTGATGAATATTGATGGCACACATTCAAACACATCATCGAGAGTGATAAGATAATAGGGAGTTTTTGCAATAACGTGAATTCAGATACGGTGAACACTAAAGCCATGTTACCCTTTTCTTAATTAGTTGTTAAGAAGAAGATAACCTAACCTTAACGTTCACCGTACCTGGATAAACGGTATTGCAAAAACTCCCTATTAATTACTAAAAATCGCTAAATATTGGTCTTCAATAATTTTTTATTCAAATACTATCAACTTCATAGAAAAACTGCAAGAGACAAAAATCATTTATTTTCTTCTCATAGAACTCTAAGAATTTTTTCAGAATTTTTTATTAACTTTTTAGTATTGCATTCTCTTATTTTTACCAACATGAGAATATACGGTATGAAAAAAAGTCTGAAAAATTTCTAAAAAAATTCTCAGAACTTTACGAGAAAAAATAAATAATTTTTATCTTTTACTGTTTTTCTGTAAAGTTGATAGTATTTGAGTAAAACAAATATTAAAGACCAATATTTAGCGATATTTAGTAATTAATATCTCGTTAATTATATTTCGTAAATTGCAAAATGGTAGAGGACTTTTCGACTCAATTTAGTCCACTCTACCTGCTCAGGATGGGTGATGCCATAATTTAAGGCCACCCTGTATATTTCTTTATACAAAATTCAAAAGTTATTGAAAGATTGAAAATTCACTACTTACTTTCTCACTATTTAACATTATAACCGATATTTTGAAACTGAATATTATGCTGATGAATATCGATGGCGCACACTCGAATACGTCATCGAGAGTGGTCGAGCCGATCAGTAAATAAAGTATCTACATTAGATTTAAACGCAATTATGAAATTGATAAGTTGATCATATTTTTCTAAATTTGAAATGACTACGCAGACATATGTTTATTTTCTTATAATTTTCCACATACATTTAATATTTTCATTTTTTTGATAAATTATATTAAAATTTGTTTGACAGAGTTTCTCTTTTTTTTTTCTTAAAATTAAATTAAAGTGATATCCTTCAAAAATTTAATAAAATTGACATATATACAGGGTGTCCCAGAACAATCTTTTGTCCTTAAAATGACTTATTCCTGATATGATTCTAAAACAATTTTTCCTTTGCCAAAATTCTATGCGTAGCTTAGTTTTTGAATTATAAATGAAGGTGCCACCCTTGCCTATCTTCCGTACGCGACCCGTAATTCGTTCACTATTTTCGTTTATAATTCAAAAACTAAGCTACGCATAGAATTTTGATAAACAAAAAATTGTCTTAGAATTATGTCAGGAATATGTCATTTTAAGGACGAAGGTTTGGGACATTCTGTATATATAACGGTTCGCGCATGTATATGTGATTTTCATACTCAGTTTAATGAGTAAACTGTATATTGATATATTAAATTAACTCCTAATCATACAAAAAAAGAAAATATATAATAATTTTGTAGTGCAAGAAATAGATTATAGAAAATTCTTTTCTGGCAAACCTTTCAATAGATATACCTGAGGTATCACAATAGTAAAGCTAAACACAAACAGTGACACAAAGCGAATACATCTATCGCGAAGTTTATGATACGGCCATAATCCCGAAATAGTCAGATATAATCTAAGAACAAAGTAATAACGGCTATGACAAACGTCTTCCTTGCCGTTCATTCTTCGGAATATTAAGATTGCGAACTCTATTAGCGATTCAATGCAAACGTTTGACATTCGAGAAATTGCAGAAACTTACTTATCAATTCTATCTATCTTCTGTTCTGTAACAGTACCGTAATTACGCTAAGGTATAAGCACCTCCATTTACCGTCTGCGTTTTAGCAGGGTCCTTTCTACATTATATAGAGCTACTATCTTACTGTTTCTCTCTGAAAGGACATTTTCCTTTACTTCCACATTCTGTTTCCATTATTGTCAGTTTCCATTATTGTGAATCAATTTCATATGTAACTGTTAACACATTATGTGACTTTATCTCGTGCAGGAAAAGACAAAACTTTGTACTACATTCGAACAATGGAATGATTGTAAAAAGTAAATAGCAGACATGATGAATTACGTAAGAATATAAGATACTGATGTTTCGATTTAATTTAGGAAAATTTTTACGGATTCCGACGTTTATGAGTAAATTTCTGATTTGAGTTTGATTTGAGTAGAAAGTTGAGATAATATAGAGATGAAATGTAATTCCTAAAATTCACAGATCTTGATTATGGATCATCTCATCATCCGTCCGTTTTTTGAATAAATACTTTCCGGAATAAGTTAATTATATCCATACGATAATAAACAATTAATTAATAATTAATTTATATGTATAAACATATAATTACGCGTTAATTACAGATATAAGTAATTCTTTTACTTTCTTACTTTTTCATTGAAAATTTCAATGAGTTTTATGTTATGTTAATGTAAATTTCTAGATATTACATAAAGTCGCATGATATAAAAGTAAAGATTGATGCTACACTTCTTATGTTAAAATGTATTATGCATTCAATTATTATGAATGCGTATAACATTTTTATTTTGTGCTTTCAAGCAAGTTTTTCAATAGTAAGCAAAAGTAACAATTAATGAAAAGATTTTTTTATTCCACTATGACACAAATTCTGTTTCAAGATCATGTAATATTTGCATTCATTTATTTGTTCGAATCCATTTATTTGTTATTTGAGACGCATGAAATTGTTCATAAAAAAATTTTTAAATGGTTTTTATATGTCAATATGTACAAAGTTGTCGCACAATATATATTTTGAATGTTCAGTGTCAAGTCTCTTTCTTTTTTAATTTTATATTAAAATACGTACATGCGAAATTATAATTGCCGATGCTCAAGAACTAATTAACCTTTTTCGTTTGTACTATAATCGAACATGCATATACGTATTTTTATACATTGTTACAAACACACGTGTATTTTCGCGCATTGTTACGGAAATTGTAGTAAAATGTTTCTTTATGCATCTTTATTTCGGATAATTATACAACATATAAGTCGTTGAATCCTTTTTCTAGATATATAAAATTCGCCTACAACTTGCATCTCAAAATATGTACAAGTATATAGCTTAAATGTGCAACATAAGTGCACACATTGCACAGAAGTATGTGTAATAACTAATACGTTAATACTACCGTGAAATCAAAGAAAAATTCGAGTTATATACTAATAATTAGGTTTTTGTTACATTAATTAGGGAATTCAGTCATTCGAGATATTTTTACATTCTAGCAGCGAAAAAATGTTGTAAAATATTGTTTTACATGAATATTGTTTAGCATATTTTTTCCTCTTTTAAGGCGATGCTAAAGCCTTCTGTTTTACCACATTTCCATTCGTTGAAAAATCTCTGTATTGGATGTATGGATTGCAAAAGTATTATTACTTAAATTAAAGTACGCACAAACACGACCTCAGCTGTACTGGATTTCATGAAAAAATCGAAAAAAATTTTAAATTCGTTAAAAATTCATTTACTTTTGGCTCGTACAGCTGTCACCTCAGATATATATTTGCTTGATATAAGAGTTTTAGAGTCCATATCTTGAAAATAAGCGTGCAGCTGAGGTCACATTATTGAAACGAACGATACCGAGTTTGTAGAACTAAGATTGAAAGTCTAGAAAAGAAATATTTCTACCGAATAGAAAATACGTGTATACAGGTGCTTTGTGAAGACTGGAATTGTCAACAGAGCCGAAATTCCGTGTAGCAGTAGTTGCGCGGTCTTGCGATAGATGGTGCTGACATATGTTAGATAAGAACAGATGCATGCGTTTGAGTAAGACAGAATGATATATATTAAGATAATGTAGAAATTAAATCAAAGATGTCACCACTATTATCGAATTTGGAATTAAAAAAGTCTGTACTATCGATCTTGATCGAGTTAGGTAATCGGTTTAGTATCCCCTTATCTATTCTTTACGGACCTTTAAATATGCAATTCCATCGAAAACCTGGCCTTTGTGAACCTAGCAGCCGACTTTTTATAAATTAAATTTTTTTTATAAAAAAAATAATAGTATTTCGTTTGTAGTTTGCTAATTTTTGAGATATCTCTAATTCGTTTGCGACATCTTCCTTAGAATCGTTTGTAGTTGTTTGTAGCTATTTGCTGGTCGTTTGTAGTTGCCCGCTTAAAAGTTACACCAAAGTTACGTAATTTGTTTATTGTAAATTTGCTATAACTTTTAAACGGTGCAACTACAAACGACTGGAAAATCACTACAAATAACTACAAACGGTTCTGAATCAAGATATATTAACAATTTTTTTTACCTTAAACTCAGGTGTCATTAAAAAAAATATATATATTTTTTATTATATGAAACTACAAACGAAACTATTGTTACTACAAACAACTACAAACGAAATACTATCATTTTTTATAAAAAATTTAATTTATAGAAAGTCGGGTGTCAGGTTCACGAAGGTGAAAACCTGCGATAAAAATGCATTATAATATAATTAAAATCTTAATTTTTTTTTAGATATATTGCCATAATAAACTATATACTTAACGTGCTTATTCCATTTAATATTTGTTTAGATTTTACTTACTTTTTAAAAAAATATGATTAAATCTAGATCCATAATGTTTTTAAATGGCAATATAAATCGGAAAACAATGTACAATATATTGTTGATAATACTGATAGAGATATATAAACACCCCAGGTGATTGTTTACATAAAAGAATGAGTTGATTCGGGTTAAAGAAATGCATTTTAATTTAAGAGGTTTTTGAATAAATATTTAAATGCGCCAAATCATTATTACATAGAACGAAACACGGTGAGATAAGACAGAGAAGTCTTCACAACCTTTAAGAAATAAAAGTTTTTTCGGTAAACTGCGATTATAACAACAAAAATTAAAATACAGTAATGTGTTCATTAAAATATAGTTATATGTTTACCGTGGCAAAATTATCGATGGATAGAATCATTAGTTTACCAGCTGTTATTTTGCAAGGTATTGCTGTTCTATACATCATTAGGAGCAGAAGTTTTCGACATCTTTGCGAAGTGTAATACCAATTCGCCCTGCAGCTATTATATGAAATAAGAAAAATTAAAATTAAAATGATTAACTGATTTAATCTAGCAAGTATTTATAATTTATATTAGGTTTTTATCTTATTACCCAACACAGAAAGTTAAAAAAATCTGTTTTTTATTCGTCTTGTGTATGTTACATATAAAGGATCAATTGTAGTAATATTATAATTAAAGTAGAATTATTAATGCGCAATTTTATTTATAGCAATTGTAAATAATTTGTTCAAAATATAAAATAAATCATACACTTTTATTTAAGTTCTCTAGGGCTTAGAAAAAAAAATGAGGTAATTAGACTATTGAATTGAATAAATTTGCATTCTTACATAGATTCGTATGGAAGGATGCTGTAATCTAGTAGAAATTGACCTTGCCAGAAGTGAAGAAACAAATGAATGAGTTGTCCAAAATACATACTAATAGGTGCGACGATGTCATTCGTGTTCTTGTCAAGATTTATCAACATCTAAAATGCATATTTATTACAATTACTGTCCACACTTCTTTCGGCTATCGCACTATAGCTGTTCGAAATATTGAATCGCGGTTATTAAAGGCGATGAAAACTAAAAATGGTATTATTTTTTTCAATTTTGTTTTTTCATCTTCGCGAAAATTCTCATCTCATTCCATTTCAGTCTATACCAACAGTATTTATAACGTAAAAAGGAAAAACTGATACGTACTTGTATACCATATAAACTGCCAATAACCATGTTAAAGTTAAGATTTATCAGAAATATCTTCGTATATACAGATTCAATATGTTCCGCAAATCTGCGAAATGAGAACACTAAATAATTATAATTAATATGAAGTATCGCACAATGGCAAAAATAGGTGTCATTACTTGATATTTCTTCATACGTACTCTATTACACCGAGATGTCTACGTAAACAGCGTAAAGTTTTATAATAATTGTAGTCTTTAGTTTTATTTGATTTTGCGTCAAACTCGTTCGTGTCATTTTTTCCAATGTTTTCCAGTACATTTCTGTAAAGTCAAGAAAAATATCGATGCTTTTGAAAAACTTAGATTTTATAAGTTGTCGAAGAAATAAACAGAAATTTATGAAGAACAATGTTATCTTTTCATAATCAAGAGAGATCGTTTTTACCCAATAATGGAGAACATTCCACAAGCATGTTGAATGAGGGTATAATACAAAGCATCAGCCACGACTGTGGCAAACGAATGAGCGACTACGGCCACATAACTATGCACTGCTATTGGATATATATACTGATTGAATTTCTTGCCATATTCCACGCGGAAGGGTAATCTCGACTCGAATGGAATGGAAGATTTCGTTATATTGATGATATCATCCGCCATCAGAGTCAGCATGATTGGTTTCACCACGAAAAGGCTCGCCGTCGTATGCATTAAAACTATATTCGTCGCAAAATTTTAAAATCATTATACATTCATTGATATGTTTAAAATAAAAAGATCGATTTTTCGCGATAAGCATGTTCTTTATGCAATTTTTTATAAAATTTAGTGACAATGCTGTAAGATTGCAAGGAATATGATCTAGAATACACACTTACGTATATGTGTGCGTTCAAGATATAATATTTATTTTAGTTTTTACAATCTTGAAATTATCCATACCTGCATAAAATGTCGCTAGATGCTGTCCATACTTACTATGCCGTTCCAGAATTTCCTTTTCTACTGAATTTACTGATTGCCAGTCCTTTTGTATTACATTAAGACAAATCTTTACCTAAACACATGTTCACGTATTTCTTGCTAATATAACATTTTTTCATATAAAAGTCAAGTGTTAATGCAAGTTTGTAAAATTTATTACTTACTTTCTCGCTATTTAACATTATAAACAACAGTTTAGAGCTGAATGATATACTGATGAATATTGATGGCACACATTCAAACACATCATCGAGAGTGATCGAGCCGATTAGTAAATAAAGTACCTGTATTAGAGTTAAACGCAATCACGAAATTCATAAAGTAATCGTTTTTTTTAAAGATTTAAAAGCCTATGTACATTGTACACATATATTTATTTTTTTATAATTTTCCAAAACCATTTAAAATTTTCATTCTTCTGATAAATTATATCAAAATTTATTAACAGTCTATTTTTCCATCTTTCTTGTTCGAATCTTATTAAAGTTATACCTTTTAAAAATTTAATATAATTTGACATACGTATGCGTAAGCGTATGTGTGTGTAATTTTCACATAGTTTGATGAATAACTGTATATTAAACTTCTAGTCGTATAAAAAAAAACATGCAATCAGTAATTCTGCAGCGTACTAAACAGATGATAGACTTTTCTTTGGCAAACCTTTCGATAGATATACCTGAGGTATCAGAATAGTAAAGCTAAACCCAAACAACGGCACGAAGCGAATATATCTATCGCGAAGTCTGTGATATGGCCATAATCCTGAAATAGTCAAATAGAATCTAACAACGCTATAGTATCGACTTTGTGCACTGTGGTCTTTCTTCTCAATCATTTTTCGGAATAAGAAGATTGCGAAATATCAACTATTCCATTTGTACTTTATTCCATTCAACGTTCAATTTTCAACAAATTATGTAAGATTACTTATTGATTTCTTCCATTCAGCAACAGCATAGTAATTGCGCTGAGGAATATACGGACAATTACCTGGTGTGTTTCAATCCTTTCCCTTTTACATTTTTAAAGCGGTTACTTATCGTTCTCTTTGAAGAGACATTTTATTTTAATTTCATATTCTGTATGTTATGGTTTTCTTAGAAATCTCGTCTTAGGAAAGATGCAACTTTGTACTGCTTTAGGGAAAGCTGTATATACCTGTGTTAGAGAAAGTAAATAGCAGAAGTGATAAATGACACACGTGAAAATATGATATATTATTAGTTTAATATAATTTAATAGAGCCTAATTTATACAAACTACGACATTTATTTACCTTTAATTTAAATAAAGTTGACGAATGTAACGTTAATAAAATGTGAATTGTAGAATTCATATATAATTTTCGAATTGCCTCTTTGTACCTTCACTGTTAATTAGGAAGATAAATTTTCCAAAATACCTGATCGGTTGATTACATGTAGTTTACGCCGATAAACAATTAACTTACATACTTATGTAAAGTTACATGGGCCAAAAATTGTTAGAGAAGAGTGGACTTCTTCGACAAACATTTATAAGTAAACTTCTAGATATTGTGGAAAAAAATGGTAAGTATGTTTGTGTGGAAGCAAAAGATGATACTTAATTATTGTATAATGAAATACATGCATACGATTATATTAATATGTATATATCTATATTTTGGTTGCTATAAAATCGAAGAAAAATATCAGAAATTATAAAGAAAAAAAGAAAAGTACATATAATACATAAAATTTTTATTACATTAAAGAGATATATTTTAATTTAAACAATTTTGATGATTCATACGTCAAATCATCACTGGAGAGAACGAAACATAGTGAGATAAGATAGAGACGTTTTTACAACCTTTAAGAAATAAAAAATCCTTCGATAAGCTACAATTACAACAATATAATTTGTAGACGTAACAATACAATTTTACACTTACCGTAGCGAAGCTTTCAATAGATAAAATCACTATTTTTCCGGCGGTGATTTTGCATGGTGACGTCGTTCTATTCATAATTAGAAGAAGAAGTTTTCGACATCTGTGCGAAGCATAATACCAATTCGCCCTGCAGCTATTATTTGAAATAAGATAAATATATAAATTAAAATGATAAATAATAATAAACTTTTATATACTAATAATAAAACCAAATGTATAATATTAGGTCTTTATTTTGATATTCAACACTGAAAGCTGTAATCTATCTTTTGATTTGTATAGAGTAAACTTGATTAAGATGGTCATACGGAAAAGATGACCATAAGCTTTTAGAATAATTACAAAAATATTCTATTTAGCAATTATTGGCTAAAGTACAGCCCATGGTCATTTTTTTCTGTATCGTCATAATACCCGAGTAATTGTATATTACACATGAAGGAATTGCAATCAGAATTAAAATAACTGTTACTGTGCGATTATTTATAATAATAATTATAAATAATACGCCAAATAATAATTATAAATAATACGCCAAAAATCATACGTTTTGATACACTTCGCTTGGGGGCGCACGACTTTCACCTGAAGTGACTCCCACCTCACCTCCCCCCCTGCTTGGGGGCGCATGATTTTCATCTGAAGCGACTCCC
>NW_017296102.1:123026-140773 GCF_001594075.2 Trachymyrmex cornetzi
GGGGGGGGGGGCGTACGACTACCCACCCTTCCCCTGCTTTAAACAAACAAATTCTTCGCATTAAAAAGAAATTTTCTGCTAAAGCAATGAACTTACGTTCGCGTGGAAAGTCGCGCGCCACTAGACAATGGGGAAGGTGGAATGCAGTAGGTGGATATAGTTTAGAATAGTTTCTGATGTTATATATAGCCGAAATAGGACGTTATCTTTTCAAACTTTTTTTGTTAATTACTTTTTAATGAAGGACGAACGATGGCTAAAATTTGTTGGAGGTCACTTAGGGTCATGACCTTGACAACATATGTATGTCAAGGTCAAGGTCATTGGAGCTTGGTCCCCTAATCGATATTTTTACCAAGAAAAGGAATAAATCAGAAAAAAGGTAACTAATTATGAAAGAATCGACTTAAATTAACATGCACACTTACATAGATTTATATGGAAGGATGCTGTAATCAAGTAAAAATTGAGCTTGCCAAAAATGGAGAAACAAATGAAGGAATTGTGCAATATACATAGTTATTGGCCCAGCGATGTCTCTTGCGCTTTTATCTAAATTCATTAACACCTAAAATACACATTTAACTTATTTTCGTATTTATTTCAGCTGTCGCACTGGCGAAATTTGCAGCGATTGTGAGGATGTTACTAAAGATTATTTTTCCATAATGTTGTTAAAATGTAACAAATCCTCGTACTTTCTAAAATTATTTGTACTATAAAAAAGAAAGATGATACGTACTTGTATATCAGTTGATACATACTTGTATACCAGTTAAACTTCCAATGATCATATTTAAGTTAAGATTAATTAGAAATATTTTCGTAAATAACGATTCGATATGTTCAGCAAATCTATGAAATCAGGACATTACATAATTATATGTGAATTAATATATATATGTATAAATATCAACGATAGAACGTTATGCAGTATATTTTTAAACATACTCTATTATGAGAGGATGTCTACGTAAACAATGTAAAGTTTTACTGTAATTATTGTCCTGTATCTTAGTTCGTTTTGCGTAAAAAATATCCTCGTTATCTTTGCCAATGTTCTCCAGTGTGTTTCTGTAATGTAAGAAATATCATTGCTTTTGGCAAACTGAGATTTTGGAATTATGAGTCACTGAAAAAATTAATTGTAATTTAAGAAAAGCGTCTCTATCTTTTTATGATCAACGCAGACTTTACCCAATAATTGAGAACATTGCACAAGCATGCTGAATTAAACTATAATACAAGCCATCAACCGCGATTGTGGCGAACGTGTGAGCGAACACGGCAATATAACTATGCAGTGCTATCGGATATATATATTGATTAAATTTCTCGCCGTATTCAACGCGAAATGGTAATCTCGGCACAGAAGATTTTGTCACATTGAAGATATCATTCGCCATCAGAGTCAGCATGATTGGTTTAAGTACGAAAAGACACCCCGTCATATGCATGAAAACTAGAGAAAATGGTGATCTTAGCGAGATCTTTGGGTTAGTTTATTAATATGCACAAAATACAAAGATTAATTTTTTTGATAAGTATACTCTTTAAGCAATTTTTTAAAGAAGCAATAAAATGTTTCGTAAAATCGCGGAGGATCCTATATATATGATTCAAAATGTACGCCTGCATTGTACATACCTGCATAAAATGCTGCTAGATATTGCCCATATCTTGTATGCCGTTGCAGAATAATCCTTTCTATATCTGTATTTATTGATAGCCAATCCTTTCGTATTATGTTAAGACAAATCTTTACCTAAACACATGCTGCCGTATTTCTCTTGCTAATGTAACATTTTTTCATATAAAAGTCAAGTGTTAATGCAAGTTTGAAAATTCATCACTTACTTTCTCGCTATTTAACATTATAATCAATAGTTTAGAGCTGAATGTTATACTGATAATTAGAGATGGCAGACACTCGAACACGTCATCGAGAGTTATCGAGCCGATTAGTAAGTAAAGTGCCTATTGGAATCAGTATAAAGTAAAATGTATAATGGCGAAATTGATAATTTGTTGTATTTAGAATTTATAATAGAATTATATAAAATAAATATAAATACAGATAACAAACAAGAATATAAATAAAATGCGCTCGAAGTTTACATAGCAAAACAATTAAATTATCAATGATCAAATAAACGAGCAATAAGGTGTTTTGTTAAAATATTTAATATTAATTTAACATATCAATATAAGAATATCAATATATAAAATATAAATACGGCTCTCTACACAGAGCCTTCTTCAGTATAACTAAATGAACATATCTCTTCCACTTAACAATTATTTCAAATCAAAGAAAATTCCATGTCAATTTATTGATGATATCGTTTTCACACCATCATGTAAGTAATTCTTTTAGAATCAGGAATTTTTACGAATTTATATATTTTTATGATTTAGATAAATCAATCGTGAAATCATTTTTACATTATGGGATTAAACGTAATTCTCGCCGTTAAACGAGTAATTTGTTTTGCATTTTTAATTATGGACATTTTTGGAAGAATTGACGTAATTCACCATTAAATCATCAATAAATTGACATGGAATTTTCTTTGATTTGAAATAGTTGTTAAGTGGAAGAGATATGTTTACTTAGTTATACTGAAGAAAACTCTGTATAGCCGAAACGTCTATATTCATTTATTTATATTTTATATATTGACATTCTTATATTGATATGTTAAATCAATTTTAAATATTTTAATAAAACACCTTATATTACTCGTTTATTTGGTCATTGATAATTTAACAAATAGAAATATACATATAATGATTCTATAATGTGTTCTCGATAGAAAAAAGTGCATTATACATCATATATTTATTGTAACTCATACATTCACTAATTTACAATTACATTTGAGTACATCCAAATTTATTTCATGTATCTGTTCACTTTCTCATTAAAGTTATTCGTATGTATTTTAAATATTTAATGAAAAATTTAACATGAGTGTGTGTGGGTGCATAGTTGATTAATAGATTCATTAGATAATCGCATTTGATATATTTCTAATCACTCATCAAAGAAAAAAATGTATATACGATCAATAAGTTTGCAGCACAATAAATGAATTCTTTTTTTGATAACTTTTGAATATATATACCTGAGGTATCGCAATACTAGAACACAATACAAACAACAGCACGAAGCAAATACATCTGTCCCGAAGATTATAATATGGCCATAATCCTGAAATAGTCAGATATAATCTAAGAACAGCGTAACGTCGGTTTTGCTCAACGTCTTTCTTATCGAACATTTTTCGAAATAAGATGATTGCGGACTATATCGACTATTCTATGTGAACGTCAACATTCAAAGTTCAATTTTCAATAAATTGCGGAAGATTGCATATTGATTTCTTTCATCTTCTATTCAGCAACATTATCGTAATTGCGCTAAGAAATAAGCGGGCGATTAACTATTATGTTTCAATCATTTCTCTTTTACATTTTTAAAGCTGTTACTTATCATTTCTCTTTGAAGGGACACTTTCTTGTAATTTTATATTACGTATCTCATGTTTCTATTTCCTTTTGGAAAACGTAGAACTTTATACTGCTTTAGAGAAAGCTGTATATACCTCTTTTAGAGAAAATAAATAGCAGAAATGACAAACGTCGTGAAAATATGATATATTATTATAATTTAATCACAAATTCTTTCGAATTGTTTCTTCGTTCTTCTACACTGTTAATTAGAAAGGTAAATTTTTCGGAATATTCGATCGGTTGATTACATACGTGGCTTATGTCGATAAACAATTAACTTACATACTTATGTAAAATTACGCGGGTCAAAAAGTTTTTAGAAAAGAGCGGACTTACACACATGCACACACACATTATATATTCATACGTAAGTCCGTTCTTTTCTAAAAATTTGTATATGCATATATATACATACGTGTGTCTGTGTGTGTGTATGTACAGGTAAAATGGATAATTTTTAAAAATAAGTTATTTTAATGAAAATATTAATGTACGATTATTAAAAAATTGATAGTTTATGTAAATATTGAATATTTCATATCAATATGTCAAGGTGTAAAAGATTTGTATATTATTGATTTTTCAATATCTCTAACTGAATACTTCTATGTGCATAATAATAAGAGAAACCATATTATTATAAAAAAATTATTTTATTTAAAAATGTGAAAGTTATCTTCATATCTTTTTAACTCTTCCACTTATTGTTAGAAAGGAATGTAACCAAAATATACTTTCCTCGAAACCGTTCCACTTTTATTCGAAACATTTTTTCGTATCATCAAAAATAAGTGAAATATTAAAAGATTTAAATTTAAGTGGACCATGTTGTACATAAGTAAACTTCTAGATATTGTGAAAGGTTACAGTGTATCTGTATGGAGCGAAAGATGATGCTATTTATTGTGAAGATATGTATATGCATGTACTTATATTTACGTATAATATCTATATTTCGTTTATCATAAAATCGAAGAAAAATATTCGAAATTATAAAGGAGAAAAGAAAAATATGTATAATACGTACAACTTTTATTGTATTAAATATATTTCAACTTAGACACTTTTGAATAAATTAATGCACCAAATCATCACTGGAGAGAACGAAACATAGTGAGATAAGATAGAGACGTTTTTACAACCTTTAAGAAATAAAAAAATCCCTCGGTAAGCTACAATTATAACAATATAATTTGAAAACATAACAATACAATTTTATATTTACCGTAGCAAAGCTTTCAATAGATAAAGTCACCATTTTGCCGGCGGTGATTTTGCATGGTGACGTCGTTCTGTTCATAATTAGGAGAAAAAGTTTTTGACATCTGTGCGAAGCATAATACCAATTCGCCCTGCAGCTATTATTTGAAATAAGATAAATATAAATTAAAATATATAAATATAAATTAAAAAGATTAATAATAAATCGAATGTTTGTGTTAGGCCTTTATCTTGATATTCAACACAGAAAGCTGCAATCTATCTTTCGATTCGCCTTGTATGTATTACATATGAAGGAATTGCAATTATATCAGAATTAAAATAATTATAAGTGTGCGATTATTTGTAGTAATTGTAAATATTATAATACTCCAAAAATATAAAAAAAAATCATTCGTTTCGATACAAGCTTTTCTCGATGGTTTAAATTGTCTAGAAAAAAGAAAAACCTCAAACTAAAGAATCGAACATATTGAATATTCGATCTGTCCGAATAGTTTAAAGTAAAAAAAAATGATTTATTTTGAATACTTCGGACAATTCGAGTTTAAGTAGTGATCGGTTAGAACTGTCAGTTTAGTTGTGTCTGAAGTTCGGACAGTTTTAACTGTAAAGAAATGTAGTGTACCTTGGGAAGAACAGTTTTTCACAAAAAAAAAATCTTTTCTTTTTTAAGTGGTTGCTTAAAAGTAAAGTGCTTAAAATTTGGGATGCCTTACCAGGGCTTACCTAAAATTTGCACAATTTAGATAAAAATATTAAGAATGTTTTAGCTGTACAATAACAGTCAATTAGTCAAAATAAGCTGACATTAATCAATATCATTCAAAAAATTTTGATGGTATTAGCCCGTGAATATGTTCTGAAACCAACTGCAAAAAACAAAATAACAAATAATTTGGCTTATAACGATTTTATGCATCAAAATAACCATATATTTCTGTTTTTTAGGTTAACAACTTTTAAACGAATAAGCGAATCCAAATAAACTTTTGCATGAATATTTATTATTGTTTGATGTGTGGAATTCGACCGAGCAACCTTCTCGTGCAAATGCATACACAAATGCCGGCGGTATTGTGTTGAAAATTTACTGAGAAAAGAGATTTCCTAATTTTTTTGAACAGTGAGAGCTACATCTTTACCAAACGAAAACAAGGTGAGAATATGTTTATTTTTCGAGGTTAAATTTGTATGCAAGTTTATACATGTAAATGTAAATACCTCTCCAGAATGGCCGTTGATCTATTACTTTTTATTATCATTATAAATGTAATGCTTTGAACTATTATAATTTCATTTTTTAGAGAAGTCTATGGCGATATTTGTGTTCAGTTAGTCAAAGAAGCATTTCCAATCCTTAGCTGTTACTAATTATATAAGTTATACATTAAAAGTTACATTTTTAACATTTTTTTCTCCCTCATTTCATCGTTAACTTATCCTAGAATTTTGCACACGTCAAGTTCAGTATTTTAGCTTCATTACATTAATTACATAAAGAAATTAGACATTTCTATGGTAACTCGGTTTAATAATAAGAATCGCCTTAAAATTATATAAACCTTATAAAAATGTCTTTACTGTCCGTACTGTCCGAACTTCAGACATAATTAATTGACATTCTTACCGATGATTGCTTGAACACGAACTGATCGAATTGTTTGAATTATTTAACGTGTGATCTTGAAATTCGAAATGTCCGAACTGTTCAATTATTTGACGTTTCCAAGCTCTAGAAAAAAATCAGAAGAATGACGTAATTAAATTATAAAGGAACATGAATTAATTTGCACCCTTACATAGATTCATATGGAAGGACGCTGTAGTCAAGTAAAAATTGAGCTTGCCAGAAATGAAGAAACAAATGGATGAATTGTGCAGTATAGATTGTTACAGGCCCAGCGACGTCAAAGGAAAAGGAATAAATCAGAAAAAAGGTAACTAATTATGAAAGAATCGACTTAAATTAACATGCACACTTACATAGATTTATATGGAAGGATGCTGTAATCAAGTAAAAATTGAGCTTGCCAAAAATGGAGAAACAAATGAAGGAATTGTGCAATATACATAGTTATTGGCCCAGCGACGTCTTTTGCGCTTTTATCTAAATTCATTAACACCTAAAATACACATTCAACTTACTTTCGTATTTATTTTGACAGTCGCACTGGACAAATTTGCCGCGATTTTGAAGATGTGGTTACTAAAGATTTTTCTTTTCATAATATTGTTAAAATGTAACAAATCCAAGTACATTCTAAATTTACTCGTAATATAAAAAGGAAAAATTGATACGTACAGTAGAACCTCGATTTGTCGATATTTCGCTTATTCGACTATGCATTATTCATATCTCGTTTATTCGATATCGATTATTTTCCAATATACATGCAACTTCGAATGGTTATGCATTTATCCCGTTTGCATATACGTTTTTTTTCTACCAAATTCTTCTTTTTATGAAAAAACTGCGTAATAAATCTAATTTCATTGATTTTTTAGCTGCGGAGACTCATTTAAATAATTATCCATGTTTTTTAAATTAAATAAAATATAATCCTGACATTACATCCGTTTTTCACGATTATTTGATCTAATTCTGTCTCTATTAGATCGGACAATTGAGGTTCTACTGTATTTGTATACCAGTTGATACGTACTTGTATGCCAGTTAAACTTCCAGCGATCATATTTAAGTTAAGATTAATTAGAAATATCATCGTAAATAACGATTCGATATGTTCCGTAAATCTGTGAAATAATGACATTACACGAATATATGTAAATTAATATGTATACAATACATGAATATCAACGATAAAAATGGGTAGATTTTATACAATTTTTTTTTAAACATACTCTATCACAAGGAGATGTCTACGTAGACAGTATAAAGTTTTATTGTAATTATTATCCTGTATCTTAGCTTGTTTTGCGTCAAAAGTGTCGTCGTTATTTTTACCAATGTTCTCCAATGTGTATCTGTAATACCAGAAATATCTTTTGGCAAATCGAGACTTCGAGATTATGAGTCATTAAAGAAATTGATTGCAATTCAAGAAAGGCATCCCTATCTTTTCATGATCAAGGGAGATTTTACCCAATAATTGAGAACATTCCACAAGCATGCTGAATTAAACAATAGTACAAGCCATCAACCGCAATTGTAGCAAACACGTGTGCGAACACGGCTGTATAACTATGCACTGTTATTGGATAAATATATTGATTGAATTTCTCGCCGTATTCAACGCGAAATGGTAATCTCGATATAAATGGTATAGATTTCGTCACATTGATATCATTCGTCACCAGAGTCAGCATGATTGGTTTAAATATAAAAAGACCCGACGTCACATGCATGAAAGCTAAAGAAAATAATAATCTCAGCAAGTTCTTTATTTTTTGAAGTTATTTCAACAATGTGCATAAAATACAAAACAATCAATTTTTTCTTAAGAATAATATACTCTTAAGCAATTTTTTGAAAACAAAATAAAATAATGTTTCGTAAAATTGCGGATGATATGATCCAAAATGCACGCAAGTTTCTATGACATCTGTATTGTACATACCTGCATAAAATACCGCCAAATATTGGCCATACCTGGTATGCCGTTGCAAAATAATCCTTTCTACATCTGTATTTGCTGATAGCCAATCCTTTCGTATTGTGTTAAGACATATTTTTACCTAAACACATGCTGCCGTATTTCTTGCTTATTGTAACAGTTTTTCGCATAAAAGTCAAGTGTTAATTCACTTTTAAAAATTCGTCACTTACTTTCTTACTATTTAACATTATAATCATTAATTTAGAGCTGAATATTATACTGATAATTAGAGATGGTAAGCTCTCGAATAAGTCATCAAGAGTTATCGAACCAATTAATAAGTAAAGCGTCTGTATTGGAATTATAAAGTAAAACGTATAATTGCGAAATTGATCATGTTGTGTTTTTAAAATTTATAATAGACTTATATAATATAAATATAAATAGAGATATATAATTATTTTATGTCCGATCAATTATATGAGAGAGAAAAGAATTACATCATATAGTTATTGTAACTTTACACATTCACTAATTTACAGTTACATTTCATTACATCAAAATTTATCTTATATGTCTGTCTTTTTTCTGTCCTCATTCTGCTGTCTTATATTAAAGTTACTCATATACAGGGTGTCTGGAAATTATCGCCAAATGTTTCGTGCGTGGGTAGAACAGACTATACTGAGTCGAAAAGTCCTGTACCATTTTGCGGTGTCAGTAATAGTTAACGAGATATTAATTACTAAAAATTGCAAAATATTGGTCTTGAATTTTTTACTCAAATAGTATCAACTTTACAGAAAAACTGCAAGAGATAAAAATCATTAATTTTCTTCTCATAAAGTTCTGAGAATTTTTTCAGAATTTTTTCAGAATTTTTTAATACCGTATTTTCTTATGTTGGTAAAAATAAAAAAAATGCAGTACTAAAAAGTTAATAAAAAATTCTGAAAAAATTCTCAGAACTTTTTGAGAAGAAAATTAATGATTTTTGTTTCTCGCAGTTTTTCTGTAAAGTTAATAGTATTTGAATAAAAAATTATTCAAGACCATTATTTTACAATTTTTAGTAATTAATATCTCGTTAACTATTGCTGAATGGTACAGGACTTTTCGACTCAGTATAATCTGTTCTACCCACGAAACATTTGACGGTAATATTCAGACACCCTGTATACTTAAAAAATTTAATTAATGTGTGCGTGCGCGTACATAGTGTTGATTAATAGATTCATTGTATAATTGTATATCAATACATTTCTGATCGTTCAAAGAAAGAAAGTGTACAATTAATAACTTTGCAGCATAATAAACGCACTTTTTTTGCTAACTTTTGAATGTATATACCTGAGGTATTGCAATACTAGAGCAGAATGCAAATAACGGCACGAAGCAAATACATCTATCGCGGAGATTATAATATGGCCATAATCCTGAGATGGTTAGGTATAATCTAAGAACAGCGTAACGTCGATTTTGTTCAACGTCTTTCTTGTCGAACATTTTTCAGAATAAGATGATTGCGGACTATATCAACTATTCTCTGTGTGAAGCTCAACATTCAGTATTTAATTCTCAATGAATTGCGGAAGATTGCTTATCTATTTCTTTCATTTCCTATTCAGCAATAGTATCGTAATTGCGCTAAGAAATAAGCGGGCGATTACCTACTGTATTTCAATCATCTCTCTTTTACATTTTTAAAGCCGTTGCATATCATTTCTCTTTGAAGGGACATTTTCTTTTAATTTTATATTCCGTATGTTACAGTTTTATCTCGTCTTGGAAAAGAAACTTTACACTGCTTTAGAGAAAGCTGTCTATGTTAGAGAAAGTAAATATTAGAAGTGACAAACAACGCGCTTGTGAAAATATGTCATATTATTAATTTAATCACAAATAATTTTCGAATTATCTCTTCGTTCTTCACTACTGTTAATTGGAAAGATAAGTTTTCAAATCTGATCGGTAATTATATGCGTAGCTTATGTCGATAAATAATTAACTTACATGATTATGTAATGTTACATAGATTAAATATTTTTTAAAAGAGCGTGTTTATATATATATATATATATACAGGGTGTTTGGAAAATAATGATAAATCTTTCGCAAAAAGTCATTTTTGCTTCAACGTTGAATAACTAGATGAAAAAAAATGGTACGGAGCTTCGTAAAAAAGTAAATTAAAGGTAAAGATTCGCTCTTTCGAATGATGTAAATTGCATTTGTGTACAATTTTTAGAACTATGTTGTACGTAAGTAAACTTCTAGATATTGTGAAAGGTTACAGTATATTTATATGGAGCAAAGAATAATGCTATTTATTGTGAAGAAATGTATGCATTTATATTTACACATATAATATTTATATTTTAGTTGTTATAAAATTGAAGAAAAATATTATAAATTATAAAAAGAAAAGTATTTATAATACATACAATTATTATTCTATTAAAGAGATGTATTTTTCAACTTACAGTTTTGAATAAATTATTCATGCGCCAAATCATCACTGGAGAGAACGAAACATAGTGAGATAAGATATAGAAGTTTTTAAAACCTTTAAGAAATAAAATAAATACAACAAAATAATTGAAAATATAGGAATAGAATGTACTTATAAAATACCTTATGCTTACCGTAGCGAAACTTTCAATAGATAGAATCACTATTTTGCCGGCGGTGATTTTGCATGGTGTCGTCGTTCTGTTCATGATCAGGAGAAGGAGTTTTTGACATTTTTGTGAAGTATAATACCAATTCGCTTTGCAGCTATTATTTGAAATAAAATAAATATGAATTAAAACAATAAATATAATAAATCTTTACATTAATATTGAATTAATTGTAAGTATTTGTGTTTCTATTACGTCTGTATTTTGACATCCAATACAGAAAACTATAATTTATCTTTTCATTCTTCTTGTATATGTTACATATGAAGGAATTGCAATTTCATTAGAATTATAAGCGCGAAATTATTTGTGGCAGTTGTACATACGCGCCAAAAGTATAAAAAACTATGTATACAGGGTGTTTGATAAGTAACAATAAAACTCTTGCATAAAGGCAGAATGGACTAAGATGAGTCGAAACGTCTTCTACCATTTTACAATTTTCGCAATAGTTAACGAGATATTAATTACTAAAAATTGTCGAATATTAGTTTTCAATAATTTTTTACTCAAATACTATCAACTTTACAGAAAAACAGTAAAATATAAAAATTGTTAATTTTTTCCTCATAGAACTCTTTTTTTAGAATTTTTTAAGAATTTTTTCATAATTTTTTAATACTATATTGTAATTTCTCATGTTGATAAAAATAAGAAAATGCAGTACTAAAAAGTTGATAAAAAATTCTTAGAACTCTATGAGAAGAAAAAATAAATAATTTTTATCTCTCTTCCTGTTTTTCTATAAAGTTGATTTGAGTAAAAAATTGAAATCAACATTCTGCGATTTTTAGTAATTAATATCTTGTAAACTATTGCAAAAATTGCAAAATGATACAGGAGTTTTCGACTTAGTTTAGTTCGCTCTATCCATATGCGAGAGTTTTATCATTACTTACAAACACTCTGTATATATTTCGATACTAGCCTTTCTAGATGGCTAAAGAAAGGAAAAAAAATGGTAATTAAATTATGAAGGAATAGACTTGAATTAATTTGCATTCTTACATAGATTTATATGGCAGAACGCTGTAGTCAAGTAAAAACTGTGCGTTCCAGAAATGAAGAAACAAATGGATGAATTGTGCGGTATAGATAATTATGGGCACGGAGATGTCACTTGTGTTCCTCTCTAAATTCATTAACACCTGAAATGAACATTTAACTTATTTTCCTTTTTTTTTTGGTTGTCGCACTGGTCACAATTACCCTGATTATGAAGATGGACACTGGAAATTATTTTTCTTTTGTAATTTTTTGTTCGTTGTCGTTAAAATATGTATAATAAAAATCTTCGTTTAAAATTATTTGTAATATAAAAAAGAAAAGTTGATATATACTTGTAGACCAGCTAAACTGCCACAGATCATATTTAAATTAAGATTTATCAGAAATATCTTCGTAAATAATGCTTCGATATTTTCCGCAAATCTGTGAAATGAGAACACTAAACGATTATATGTAAATTAATATGTAAATATTACTTAACGGCAGAAATAGTTATCATTATTTCTTTATACATACTCTATCACATCGAGATGTCTACGCAAACAGTGTAAAGTTTTGCTATAATTGTTGTCTTTAATCTTATCTGATTTCGCAATGAAATCGTTCGCGTTATTTTTTCCAATGTTCTCCAGTACATTTCTATAATGCCATGAAAAATACCGATGCTTTTGATAAATTCAGATTTTTATATAATAAATCATCAAAAAAATTGATAGCAATTTAAGAAGAGTATTGTTATCTTCTCATAGCAAAAAAAGAGCTTACCCGATAATCGAGAACATTCCACAAGCATGTTGAATTAAAACATAGTACAAGTTGTCAACCGCTATTGTAGCGAACGAGCGAGTAAACACGGCCATATAATTATGAATTGCTATCAGATATATATATTGATTGAATTTTTCGCCGTATTCAACATTAAAAGGTAATCTCGATGCAATTGGTATAGAAGATTTTGTCGTATTGGAAATATCATCCGTAATCAAACTCACTATGATTGGTTTAAGCATGAAAAGGGTCGTCATCGTATGCACGAAAACTAGAAAGAACGATATTTGTAGAAAGATCTTTAAGCCATACGTTTAAATATGTTTAAAGTATCGATTTTTTTTTACAGTAAGTATTATTCTTTAAGAAATATTTTTTTAAGGTGTAATAATAATATTTTAGAAGATCGCGAAGAATATAATCCAAAATGCACACTTATATATAGGTATATGTGTGCGTTTAAGAAGTTATTACAAGTTTCTACAATTATATACACACCTGCATAAAATGTCGCCAGATACTGTCCATATCTTGTATGCTGTTGCAGAATAATTCTTTCTACATCTGTATTTACTGATTGCCAGTCCTTTTGTATTGTATTAAGACAAATCTTTACCTAAACACATGCCATATTTCTTGCCATTGTAACATTTTTTCGTATAAAAGTCCAATGTTAATGCAGGTTTGAAAATTCATCACTTACTTTCTCGCTATTTAACATTATAATCAATAGTTTAGAGCTGAATAATATACTGATAATTAGAGATGGCATACTCTCGAACACGTCATCGAGAGTTACAGAGCCAATTAGTAAATAAAGTACCTATATTGGAATTAGTAAAGTGAAACGTAATGAAGAAATTAGTTTACTTTTGTATAATTTATAATCAAAAAGATATAAGGTAAATCCGGGTCATAAGCCCCATCTTCCTTATTTTGTGTGTTATCCAGTCGTTTGCAGCGTCACTCTGTTCAGAGCTAAAGATGGGCATAGCGGAAAATTATATTGTTTCAAAACATTAGGAACAATCACTAATGTTCCGTTCATTTGTTCCATTTACTTTGACCAGATTCTTTTCTTCTTCTTCTTCTAATATTTAAGTGGCCCAGGTTCCGGCGATAGTAAAGACCGGATAAACATGGCCATTCCAGATTCTTTTACTGACCAAAAAATTCGAAACGCCATGAAAAAAAAAATTAACGAAACTAGAAATGTACTGTTCAGAGATATTTCGTTCACTTTGAATGGATCCTTTTACTTTTTTACTAATCTATGGCTCGAGAGGCACGTAGTACATAGATCACATTGCGCATCCCCTCCTCTCCAGATAGAATGGTTGCGTTCCGTGAGAGCTCGCTGCTATTGGTGGATTCTTTCAGATCATCCAATCAACATTCCGACGATACGAAGCAAAATTCATCGGAATCCTATTTTTTGATTGGTTGCAGAGCATTGGATGACGCACATCAGATGCAGATGTGTGAATCCAGCAACAGACTAGTAAAAGAATCCGTTCAAAGTGAACGAAATGTCTCTGAACAGTACATCTTTAGTTTCGTTCATTTTTTCCGTGGCGTTTCGAATTTTTCGATCAGTAAAAGGCAAAGACATATGCTGGATTCACACTGCATCCGATTTTCGTCGTACGACGCTCTTCAACCAATCAGAAATCGAAATTCCGATGATATGAAGCAAAATCCATCGGAATCCTGTTTTCTGATTGGTTGCAGAGCGTCGTACGACGCAAATCGGATGTAGTGTAAATCCAGCATAAGAATCCAGCAAGAATGGACTGCGTGATCCGTATGTCAAAATGGCCGATAGGGATGAGAGAGAAGGACAGTGGCAGACGGCCATTTTTATCTCTTTCCATTCAATGGTGTAATGGGAGAGAATGAAAGGAGGATTGGCCGTCTCCCACGGACCTCTCTCTCATTATTGTCGACCACATTCGATACACCACTCAGACGCGGTCGCGTAGTCCATTCTCCTATGGCTTTGGTAAAAGGATCCGTTCAAAGTGAATGGAACGTTCATGAACGAAACATCTTTATTCGGAGCAGTGTTGTGACAGGTGTTGAATGAAGTAAGTGCAAAAAGTTGTTTCTCTATGTTGTAAGTTAAATGCGTTTATTTGTGTGTAGTAGTCTCTGACGACCTAAGAAATTTTCAGCGCCATTTTCTCAAGTTCAATTTACTCTCAAATTTTGAGTTATTTCTGTGGCTACGTTGCTACATCTAATCATGGGAATGTTTTAGAAGGCATTTCCGTGTTGAACGCAATATTTCAACCTTGAAAAACTATAAGGCTCCGCGCAGTATCTATACAAACGAAACAATCCCCATCTTTTGTGTGGGACATAAGCCCCACCGAAATTACGAGTTGTGGCGAATTCACTCATTGCAGGTACTCTCTAAATCTAATCTCTAAATCTGAAAGTGGATAATCATTGATATCAGTGCCAAATATAACACTGGTAATCAGTGAATGAAATGTGAGATCTCTAACCTAACTAACCTTTATTATGTGATCTAACTAATCTTGTTTTAGTGTACAAGTTCAATGAATATGGTATTAAAGATTGAAATTAATATGCAAATATCAATACTTTAAGTATATACTGTTCAAACCATCTTTCTTTCTTAGTGTGCCTTCCAACAAGCAACACAATACGACAGTGATCATCTCATCTTTGTTTAACATGGGTGAACAATAAGGATGTAGCAATACACTGTCATTTGTGTCGCTTGTTGGAAGGCACACTTACAATTAGCTAATTATTCAGTGCCAAGTATGCTACTAGATAATCAGTGACTATTCACTGAAAAAATAAAAGTTTCTACATTTTTTCTTTTTTATAGTGGTTATTCTTAAAGAAACATTTTTTTTGTAATCTCCCACAGAGTAAGAAAATAAATAAATTATATTCCTTGAATGAGTTTTTGTATGAAAAAAGGTTTAAAAAGTGATTTCCCTGCAGTTCTATAATATGGGGCTTATGTCCCGGATAATTTCACGAAGAGTCATTTTCTTACATTTCTTTTGGAAATTTCTAGTTATTTGTTGTTTTATATTTTCATTAAAAAACCTATGTGAAGTTATTGTAGGGAAATCAAATAATACATAAGAATATTTATTTCGTTAATCTACATCTTCGGGAAGTTACAGTGCCAATTTTAAAAAACGTGGGGCCTATGACCCGGATTTACTCTATAGAAAATATTACATACATATACACATATATTTACTTATTTTAATTTCACATATTCACATATGCGCGCGCGTGTAAATATTTAATTAATCAAATTAAAAGAATGATAAAAAAAATATAATGGGCTCTCAATATTTTAAATAAACAATATTAAAATGTATGTGAAATCGAGGGTTGACGAGTCATTCGCTGGTTCTTATGTGCTTATAATTGAAAACTTTAATAATAAAATCAGATATAATAGTACATAACAAATGTTTCGACTTATTATTAAGTCATTTTCAATGTTAACAAAGTCGCAATAAAATTTTAAAATTATCAATACATGTTAAACGTCTTTACGTGAAATTAATATTTTTAACGGATTATTTCGCAAATATATATATAAATTCCTAACTGATGATACAATACTTCTCTATTCATGATGCAATTTTTCTTAATAATATTAAAATAATGTGATAGGGTTAATGTGTAGAGAGTTCTCATTGCAGTAATGAGAGCAACAATAGCCGAAACATTCGTTCATAATTATGTGAGTTTGGAGAAAAGGACAGCGAACTTTTGCGTTCTCTCTCTCTCTCTCTCTCTAATTACTGTGGTGAGAGCTCTCATTAGCCCTATCACATCGTTTTAATATTATTCATTTGATTAGTAGGGTTTTGGATATAAATATATTTCTGATCGCTCAAAGAAAAAAATATACAATCAATAACTTTGCAGTCAATAAATGAATCCTTTTCCTGCGAATTTTTCAATGTGTATACCTGAGGTATCGCAATACTGAAGGAGAACACAAAGAACGGCACGAAGCGAATACATCTGTCGCGGAAATTATGATATGGCCATAATCCAGAGATGGTCAGATATAATCTGAGAAGAACGTAACGTCGATTTTGTTCAACGTTTTTAGTGTCGAACATTTTTCAGAATAAGAAGATTGCAATCTATATCAACTGTTCTATGTGTTCGATAAACTACAGAAAATTACTTATCGATTGTTTTTATTTCCTATTCGGCGACAGTATCGTAATTGCACTGAGATCGCTGAAGAATAAGCGAGCGATTATTTATCTATGTTTCAATCCTTTCCCTTTGACATTTTCAAACCCGTTAGTTATCAATTCTCTTTGACATTTTCTTTTACTTTCATATTCCGTATTAATACGTGTCTTATGTGAACTAGTTTTGAATTCGACTTCTAGTGAACACTTTTATTTTATCTTCGCAAGAAGACTGAACTCTGAATTATTTCGAATGATTGAAAAAATAAATAGCAGAAGGTAATGAATAATATATAAAGGTGAAATGTTGTTATTTCACGAGAGAAACATGAAACGCTCTAATAGTCTAGCTTCTACAAATTTTGAAATTGTTGAAATGTTAGATTCAAGTAAAATTGACAAAATACAGTAATGTTAATAAAATGTGGTTTCAAGAGTTCATACATATACGTGATTTTCGAATCGTCTCATTGTCTTTTTATTTAAAATATATAATAATGACAAATATGTTTATTATTAATATGTATGTGTTCGTAAGAAATTGAAAAATAGTGAAAAAGTTATGAATTGCGTGTATCACATGTCCAAAAAAATTACAATAATTTCCTAAAACAAATTATATTCTTATATTGATTCGTAAGGAAGGATGCTGTCTAATAATAATCTAATAAAAATTAAGCTAATCAGAAGTTTAAAAGAAGGATTAGTGAGCAATAGAAAAAAAATTTACATGAGTAATTTCCTTATGGTAAAAAATTAAAAAAAACAATACATGGGGG
>NW_017296102.1:140881-155640 GCF_001594075.2 Trachymyrmex cornetzi
GGGGGGGATTATACAGGGTGTTAGTTAAGTATACGCTCCAGAGCTGTCACGTGACAACATTTGCTCCATATAAAAACCGTACAATCTCCGTACTTACGAAATAGTAGTCCACAAACTAGTAATTTGCATGAAGAAACAGCGTGAAGTTCTTAAAATTGAACTTAGACGTCTAATTAAAACGTAATTGTTATACGAAAATATATGTGTATGTGTCGCATGCGTGAGTGAGATATTGATGTAGTGATGTGTCAATGACACGTAAATCGTTTGTATGGAAGTTCCATTTTCAATATGATTAATCGTCTTTAGGATCCATTAAAATGATTATTATAAAAAGAATCGTATAATGATTCCCTTTTAATATTAGAGCAGTTGAATGAAAGTAATAGATGAAAAATTCAGACATTAAAGTCAACAAGTTAATAACTACCATGGTTGGTAAAGCATTTGTTTCATTGTGAAACTAGACGACGCGACGGATACCCTGTTCATAAAACTCTTTAGACTGGAATCATATTCGCTTTCAAACAGTTTCCTACACTGTTCCTATGAAAATTCCTGCTTTCCAGATTCTTCTTCAGGTCTTCAAAAACAAATTCACATAAAAATCACGTGAAAACAAGTCTGGACTGTAGGCCGGGCTCCAGTATTTTCCATTGGAATTGTATCGCTCTGTGATTTCTACATTTTTAAAGACCTATATCGCGAATCTGTAATTTTTAACAACAGTTCGGTATCATTATATTGTCATTGCGCACATATATATGGTTAAAAAACTGTGCTACAACTTAACTTATTGAACTGTCGTTAAGAGTTAAGAGTTACAGAATCGGGGTACTGAAGAAGAATCTGAAACACAGAAAATTTGTGTCGGACGCAGCAGTGCAGGAAGCTGTTTACGAATGGGTTCAATCTTGGTTAGGAATTTTATGAACAAGGCATCCGTCATTTAGTTTTACAATGGAAGAAGTGGTATGCCTTACTAATCATGATAATTATTAACATATAGTTGATTTCAATGTCTGAATTTTTCATCCGCTACATTTCAATTAATTGCCCTAATATATTAAAATTTTTTATTGTAATAAAAGATATAAGATTTGTTATCGTCTAATATTTTATCATATATTTTTGATACCTTTAAATTAACTCAAGTCTATCGCTTGCTGAGACTGTCAGCAAATTATATGTAAATACCTACATGAATTTTATAACTTTATAAAAATTACAGAAGAATACGTTGAAGTCGTCATTTAAAGGAACGTAGCATCGTGAAATAAGACATCATTGTTTTTAGAACCTTTGAGAAGAGTGAAATCTCAACATTTTTTTTGGGCATAGAAATTAAAAAATTGTGAAAATAAGAATAGTGAATATATTAGTGCAATTAGCTTACCCTGCCAAAGTTTTCAATAGTCAAAGGCACGATCTTACCAGCAGTTATTTTGCATGGTAACAAACTCCTATTCATGATTAAAAAAAGAAGTTTTCGACATCTTCCTGAAGTGTAATACCAATTTGATCTGCAACTACAGTTCGGAACAAGATTACTTGAGCGTAATTCTAAGAGAAAAAAAAATGTATTGCTAATATATGTTTCTAAAACAAATTAAAAAAAAATATACAAAGATTATGAATTACACTTCCAAAAAAACAATAATTTAAAAGAAATTATGTTCTTACATTGATTCGTAAGGAAGGATGCTATAATCTAATAGAAATTGGGCTGGCCAGAATTGTAGGAAGAGATGAATGAGTTGCGCGATATAAATAGCAAAGGGTTCTACGATATCCTTTGCGTCGTTTAAGTTTAAGACTACCTGAAATATACGTGTTTAATAGATTCCAGAAATTCTAAAAGTTTTCGCTAAGTATGAATTATTTTTGCTAAAAATCTATTTCTTTTCGCTTGCAAAATTCTCTTTGAAGAAAATTTTATTATGAAATAACAGAAATTTACATACCTGTATGCCGATCATACTGCCTCCAATCATGTTCAGGCAAACGCTGACTAGGAATATATTTGTGAACGTAGACTCAATCAGTTCCGCGAATCTGTGAAATCGTGAAAAACTAAACGCGATTAAACAATCTAGAGATTAAAGATGTGCAATACATTTCATTATGAAGCCATTAACACGCACTGTATCACATGCAGATGCTTGCGCAGACAGCCCAAAGTTCTGTTGTAATTGTCGTCTTTTACCTTGTCGGGTTTCAGATCGAAATTGTCGTTGCTGTCTTTGCCAATGTGTTCCAGCGTGTGTCTGGAAAGCCGCTCAAAAGATAATACTCCTGGCGAGATCGAAACCAGCCACATTTTTATCCGGGCTGGATTCGAAGCGGGTTCGAAGATAAATGACGAAGTATTAGAATGTAGGTCGAATAGATGTGGTATCGCTTATGTTCACCTTTCTTATCATATTTCAATTTGTAATTATCAATCACGAGTATGATACTCTTACCCAACAATCGCGAACATCCCGCACGCGTGCCGAATCAGAGCGATGTAGCAAGAATCAACTGCGATCGTGATGCTGATGTGGGAGAATACGGCTAAATAACAGTGTATCGCCATCGGATACAAATATTGGTTTAACATCTCTCCATATTCCACACGAAGAGGTAGTTTCGCTTCCGCCACTAGAGAAGATATCGTCGCATCCGAAGTATCCTCCAGTAGCATCACCACGACCGACTTTGAGATGAGAAGGATTCCTACGAACTGCATGAAGACTGAAAATCGACATACGCATTAAATCGGTAGAGAGTACGCATTAGATCGCTTTGGTTTGGTTTTTAAAAAAAGAGTGTGATATCTTCTAAAGCAGTTTCCATGACATACTTCCATATGTTAGCGTGATATATCGTCCGTATGCAGTGTGACGTTGTAGAATGTTTCTTTCTACATCCGTATTCAACGATAACCAATCGTCCTCCATTGTTTTTAGACAGGTCTTCAACTATAAATATAAGGTGCGCCCGTATTTTTTGCGATGTTGATTATTGTAGTACCGGAATTAAAAATTTAATTGCATCTATATAAAAAAAGAAGAAAACTACACGTGTTATAGAATATCCACAGACTTTTATATAACTATTATAGTAAACAGAAGTTCAAAAAGGAGCATACAGCCAATACGCCGGTTGGTTGTTTGTTGCGATGTATTATAATATATTTAAAATGATCTTTACAAATTGAAAATCATAAACGTTTCGACCGATATTCGGCCTTCATCAGTATGTTCTACAATACAATAATTAAGTCAGAAATTAAGTAAAAAATTCGAATTAAAATAAGAGAATAAATCTCAGTCATCATAATATGTTATGGTCATTAAATGTAACAAGTTGAGTGTATGAATTCGTCTGAAATTCTTGTAACTTAGTATTAGTGTGATTATTAATATTAGTCTGCTATCAAATGCCAATCCACAAGTTATAAGGAATTACCAAGTTCTTTACTCGTATGTGATAGGAGTTACAATTATTCACCAACACTCTTTTTCAATCTTTATAAATTAATTTAAATTATTAAGGATGGAAGAAACTTTTAATACGTTACTTGTTAATAAAAATTTTTATGTCTCTTATTTTAATTCGAATTTTTTTACTTAATTTCCGATTTAATTATTGCATAGTAGAACATACTGATGAAGGCCGAAAATCGGCCGAAACGTTTATGATTTTCAATTTGTAAAGATCATTTTAAATATATTATAATACATCGTAATAAACAACCGGCGTATTGGCTATATGCTCCTTTTTTGACTTCTGTTTATAAGTTTTTAGCCATTATTAACCTCTATGTTGTTTTATAACTAGACTGCTCACTCAATATGATAAAAAGAGATAAACCGGGAGATAAGCTTCAAAGAGAATCAAGGGAGAGCGGAGTGGATTCACCCGGAAGCTGCCATTTGTAGTGCACTGTTGAAGTGAGTAGGAGATATGGTAGGAGCGTGATGGAACATACGGTGCTGCACACAGTAGTATTGTACCGCACTAGTATTGTGTGTATGACATATATGTACATACACACACATGCACATTTGCGGAAGTGTATTATAAATAGTGGAACCAATCAGAGAAGGGAAAGACTCTCCGCTCCACTCTCCTTTGATTCTCTCTGATAAACTTGATTCCGAGCTCCTTGTTTCAGTTCATATATGCATATGTGTGCGTTCTGTCTGTGAGTATTGCGTGAATTTATATGAAAACTAGCGTTATTATACGTATGATTTATACATGTGAGAGTGAGTGAACACAAATATGGCGCTGCCCAGCGCTGTCTTCAAACATAGAGGCGAAGTCGGCAGTCTATTTATAGAAGTCTGTGGGAATATCGCTAAAAGATTCAACCCTTAAATTTTCCATCAAGAATTTTCGATCAAGAATTTTCGATCAAAATTTCTATCTTGTTAATCACATCATTGAATATGCGATAATCACATACTTTCTTATTGTTCATCATTAACCACCCTAATTTAAAGCTGAATATTATGGTGATCCACATCGATGGTGTGCAAGAGAATACATCGTCGAGATCCGCCGCGGCGATTAGAAGATACAATAACTATACGTCAATATTATAAAATGTATTACATTTTTATATGTATTAGTATATAACATATATAAACATATATATTATCATCTAATTAATGTTATAATATAAAATATACATTAATATATCCAGATGATGTATGTTGGAGGATAAAAAGAAAAGACAAGTGATACAATTTGTGGCCACGTACTTGGGGTATAAGAATGGTGATGGAAAACGTAAACATCGGCACAAAAAGAAAACACCTGTCGCGAAACCTGTGATAAGGCCATATTCCTACTAAGCTCATGTACGTTCTAGGAACTGTATAAAAACGACTTTGCCAAATGTTCTTTCGTTCATCCATTTTCAGGAACACTAAGACTACGAATTAGCGACGATTTCTTGTGAATACTCGCCACTCGGCAAGTTGCGAGAATAGTTATTATCAATTCCTTATGTCGCAGCATTGCATGACCGTAATTATGACATTACGCAATTATTTCCCGCGACATACAATTGTATCACCCTTCAATGCAAGTTCCCACTATACAACTGCGTCTTTCGATCGCAGTTTTGCGAAGAGTGATAACTCGGTAGAATGAAATCAATAGTGTTCTTGCTGTGCATCGAATAAAGCTTATAATAAATTGAATTATTAACCCATAAGTAGAGCAAAAAGCCATAATACCATCTAGTATTATGGCCAGTGTTTGTGGCCTCTCTTAATATTTCCGCTATTATACATAGCGAATCCTAATGATTATTTATGGAATTGTTTGTTAGCAGCTCATCATTACACCATGACGCTAATATATCAATACTCGATAGCCAGCATTTATTATAACGCATTTTTACTCTCAAGTATTTTGAAACGTTTCTAAGATACATTTTAGCATTTAATTACACCTACTTCCTCATTTTTCTTAAATTTGAGCGTATTATCACACGAATATATGTATTTTTGAGTATGTTGTTTGCTATTCAATATTTTATTCGACTGTATATATTTTGAGTTGTACAAATTTAAACAATAGCATGGCATTTTGCTAATGTGGCTCTCTATACGTCTATTTGCTATCTTATTAATTACTCACGGCCTCTTTTTTGAAGTTTTTACATCAAAATAATTATTTGATAATCGATTGTAGCTCTACTTTTAATTTATAGTTTATATTACGTGTACCATTTTTTAGTAGTGAGATTTTTAATACTGAGCAGCTTATATGCAGAAGTTATGTGTACGTATATACATTTATTTGCATACATTTTAAAATGTTTTACTTTTTTGTTAATTTTATATGTAACTAAACTGTTTTTTTTTAAACAAAACTAATTTTTTAAATCTATTTTTGTAAGGCCACATTACCATCCCTGTTTCTCTTCGAGTCATTAATGCAGTGTCGCTACATTTTTATAAATAATGTCTTATGTAATAAATGTTTCGTAACTTTGAGCCTAGAATCGATTAAACAACACTTTGACGAATGTAATTGTTAAGTTTTAAATTTAAATTTTGATTATTAACCAAAAGTTATTGTATAAAATGTAAATGGAGGGGGGGGGGGGCGTAATATCATCTCCCTTACTTGTATACGTAAGTGTTCGCATGATAATTAATTTGTTATACTTTAATTTATTAAAAATTTAAATCTACACAAAATTTATTATTTTTATTTGTAAGTAATTACACACACTGAGGCATATATTAAACATAAAATAATAATTTTCAAACATTAGAAATTAAAAGAAAAATCTATATTTTTAAGATATTTCTTTAGCAATATTTTCATTTGTTCATGTCTGAATCATTCTGATCTTCACAAAAGTATAACTTACGGATTAAGTTACGTCTAAAAGAATTTTATTCTTAGACAATTGTATCAATTATTGCGAAAGGAATTATGTGGTGTTTCTCTTTGGTGTTCATATAATTCTTAAGTGATAAGAAAAACGGTTTTTGAAATTTATTAGCGTAAAATTTTATATTTTCGATATCATTAACAATTAAAATAACTCTGGTTAATTGTCACGTAAATGTATCACGATGATCCTCGTGCAGATATAGCTTGTAGAGTTTTTTTTACAAGCTAGCCTGCACACATACGTTGAAATTGTTAATGGAAAGAGCGCAGCATCGTAAAATAGGACATTGATGTTTTCAGAACCTTTAAAGAAAAACATTATTTATATCTTAAGACTAAAGATGCAAGGAAACTTGAAATACTATCAAATAATAAAGTTATATTTACCACGCCGAAACTTTCAATAGAGAGGGTCACCACTTTGCCAGCAGTTATTCTGCATGGTAATATGGTTCTACTCATGATTAGCAGTAAAAGTTTTTTGCATCTTTCCGAGGTGTAATACCAATTTGCCCTGCAACTATAATTTAAATCATGATTAATAAATAGCAGTAAAACTGAAAAGTTTATATTCGGAGTTCTTGCATCTTTTTGATTTTTGGAATGTTGATGTTTCAAAAAGATAACGAGAGCTCTTGAATGAGCCCAAAAGGATTCAATTTCTTACATCGATTCGTATGGAACGACGCTGTAATCCAATAAAAATTGAGCCTGCCAAAATTGAAAGAAAAGATGGGTGAGTTGAGCAACGTAAATAGCGAGGGGTGCTACTATGTCTTTCGCATCATTTAGATTCATCAGCACCTGAAACATATATTTCCTTTCGTACTATTTCGTATTATTATTATATAAAGAGTCTTCAATGATTCGAGAGAAAAAAACATCCAGATCAGAAGACACACATAAATACTATTATTATTTTATTTAATACTCATTAGATAAAAAATTCTCTTTTCTGCAATAATCCTCATTGTGAAATATAACATAAAGAAATCGGAATATACCTGAATACCGCATATACTGCCACCGATCATATTCAAACTAACGCTAACCAAGAATATATTGGCAAACGTGGAATCGATCAGTTCCGCGAATCTACAGCGAAATTTGAATGCAGTTACAAACAATAGAACGTAAAGTATACATTATTAAAATTAATAAAAATAACACGTACTTTATTACATGCAGATGCTTGCGTAAGCAACTAAGAGCTTTGTTGTAATCATTGTCATTCATCTTGTGGGGCTTCAGATTGAAATTTTCATTAATATCCTCGCCAATATGTTCCAGCATGTGTCTGGAAGCCACTAAAATGATAATGTTCTTGGCAAATTATATTTTCAGATCATCATCATCGACTTTATTTAAATTTAAATTAAGAAGGACCGGAACAAGCAATGTAGGAGAGACCGGGGCCGATTGTCATAAAGATTGATTCTTAAAAGTTTAAACTCAATCAGTACATGACAAGACATTCTCTTATTTTTACTGTAGATTGCTGTTGCGCTAAAAACATCATGTATATTGCAACGACTTTTAAGAAAATGAAGTTGGTGAGTAAATTTTTGTTATCTTTTTCCATGGCGGAATTAGACAAGGTTGTATTCTCGAAGATACGCAATAGTAAAATAGCGTGCATGCATTTTGCACCTAAATGCAGTTGACATGAACAAAAAAATTTTAGAAAAATGAAAATCGCACTAGCATTTAGAGGCAATTTTTGATTGATCGTACCGCTATATTATGCAACACCTTGTCCACCATGATCTCCTTTGTTTTATCAGTTCTTAGCATTATCAATCGCAATTTCTTTGTAATCATAAAAATGACACGTCCTATAATTTTTTATGTTAATTAATCATTATTGTAATAAAGAATTTTGAATATAATCTCTCTTAGAAAAATTGTGAATACAAACTGTCTTACTAAAAATGGTAAAAAAAATGCTGTTTTTGGCTCATATTATTCGATTTATTTATAAAATCTGACGTGATGGACATCTTTTGCTAGTGGATTTGGATTTAGTGATCTCGAATTTACTAAAAAATATTTGTCGTGATCGTCACAGGAAAAAAAGGTCAAATTTTGTCGGACAGTGTTATTATTTTACTTATATTAATACTATAATTACTATTATTTTCACATATGAACTGATATTAAAATAAATCTGCGTTTTTCATATGTTTTATCCATGTATGTAAAATATATCACTATCAATCCTATGTTACTAACATCATATGACAATTAACTATATCGAAGTGTCGACAATTAACTATATCGAAGTGTTTTTTGCAATGTCGGTCATGACGTTTGATTTCTATTATCAGTTTTTAAAATATTGTTCTTGATACTCTTACCCGACAACCGAGAACATCCCGCAGGCATGTTGAATCAAAGCGAAGTAGAAGGTATCGGCAGCAACCGTGGCAGTCACATGAGAGTATACGGTTAGGTAACAATGAATCACTATCGGATAGAAGTACTGATCTATTCTGTAACCGTATTCCACGCGGAAAGGTAGTTTCGTTGCGGCCAATCTAGTCGAGTTTGATGTATCCTCTATCATTATTAACACAATTGACTTGAACATGTAGAGCAATCCCGTCGAAATCATAAAGACTGGAAACATGTGAGTAATACAAAGAGCGTCGCTGAAAGATTCAATCAAGTTACTGGAAAAGAGTTTTCTAGCAAATTTTTAATTTTTCAATATACTCTTCTTCCAAGAATATTTTACCAAAATAAAATTTAGTCTATCTTCTTTTTGACGCACCTGCATAAAATATCGTCAGATATTGACCATGTATAGCATGTCGTTGCAGAATAGCCTTTTCACTATCCGTATTTAGTGACAACCAATCGTCCTCTATAGTTTTAAGACAGGCCTCTATCTACAAACATACACTCGTCTTTCTTACGATAACAATGATATTTGTTATTGGCCAGTGAGAATTAGACTATGTGACGTTAATCGCATTAATAAAATTTGCATATATAATCACATTATTTACTTTCTTACTGTTTGCCATCAAGCTCGCTAATTTAAAGCTGAATATTATTGTGATTAATATCGTTGGCATACACTCGAATAGATCATCGAGATCCGTCAAGGCGATGTGGACATACAATAGCTATATCATAAAATGTTGATATAGATGTTGTAAAACATTGATAATGAGATAATGATTAATACATTCTTTCTAAAAGATAGAAAATCTGAGCCTCAATATATTTTTGTGAAACAAGCTGGTTAATAATTGAGCATTATCGAACGCTACAAAGAGCGTTGCAAATTTTATATAAAAAAAACATATATCGATAGATTTTATATAAAAAATTTGATACGAAGAAAATAAAAAGTTTCTTGAGATTCATGTCATTATTCTTTTCTTAAGTAAAGTAAATTATGTACCATGGGTATAAGAATGATCGAACAGATCGTAAACATTGGTACAAAATGCAGATATCTATTGCGAATTGGATGATACGGCCATAATCCTGCTAACGTCATGTATAATCTAGGAATTGCATAATACTGACTTTGCAAAATGTCCTTTCGCTCGGTCATTCTTAGAAATACTAGGAATACGAACTACATCAATGATACTTGCTTTACTTTGCGTACGGTCGCCACCAAGCGAAGCGTTGGGACATTAACAATTCCTTGTGTTGCAGAATAAACGTCCGTCATTATGCCATCAATTATTTGCACGCACTGAAACCCTTTTCATCGTAGCTTTTCGTTACAATTGTCGATCAACTCATTTACGCGGGAATAACGTAAATGAGTCATAATTTTGTCGCCTGAGCAATTTGCGAGTTCAATGTATTCCATGTAAGTATACGTCAGTGTTAGCTACGTGTTCGCGAAATGAAGCTATTGTCCTAAACAATAAATGAATACCAAATAAAAAATAGCAAGTATGTGCGAAAATGTAAAGTGCTATTAACCCTCCGCGAATCAAGTGGAAAATCAACATGGATCATATGTGGGTATATCTCATACTCCATGTTATACTCCATCATAAATGTACTATAATTTAGTATGATTAGTAACAACGTACTTTTCAGTTGCACGAAATCGGCAATATGTGCGCGGTACTTTTTAAGAAGTTATAGAAATTCATCTTGCTTTATGTCACATCGTAAGTTACGACTCGTAACCCCCATCTGGTTCACGGAGGGTTAATATGGAAAAAATGGGACATAATTCAATTGGATTAAAAAATATTTTTTTTTTTTTTTCAGTAAAATTATTATAATGCTCAAAAGTGTAGTTTACTCGAAGATAGAAAAACTTACTTACATTTTTTCCTGTACAGTCAAAAATTCTCACGGTTTATAAAATTTGAAGGCACAAATTGACGTGTCGACAAATTTGGTCGACAGAATACCAGTGGAAATAGAACAGTCAACAGAATCTGTTAACAAAATATGATGACAAAGGGACTGTAGAAATCGAGCAAAATTTGCCATTTCATATACTATAATTATATAGTTAAATATGTTCTATTTCAATGATTACGAAATGACAATTTAAATTGGGTTTCTGCTACAATCTGTTGTCAGATTATATCAACAAGATCTACTGGCAGATTACGAGCTTAATGAGGGAAAATATAATTTCAATCTGTTGCAATATTATGCTCTAACTTGCTGGTAAATGTTAGTACATTCCTAAGATATTATTTGTATGAATGTGCAAAATTCAGAATCAAGATACAAAAGGATACATTATACTTATCTTATTGAAGAGCTCTTGTACAATACGAATATTCACGATATAAATTTGTAGTTTAATATTACATTTAAATATTATATTTTAACTTCAATAGCGTCTCTTTTTTTCAGATTGTGTTTCAGATGGAATTTCCAATGAATTTTATGGCTTTGACGTCTTTCCGATAAGTATACCTTTGCATTAAAATAATGTTTTTATGCATCTTTATAGTACAAATATAAAAATATTAATTAATTAAATAAATTTAATTATTTAATGCTAGTGTATTTATACAAATGTATTGATATTTATTAGTCGAATATATTTATTATCACAATTTCCTGCATAATTCTTATATAAATGTTAATGAAAAAAAGAATAATTAAGACACTTAAGATTAAAAAATAAATTAAATAAGAGAAGATAATTAAAAATTCCAACCAATTAACATAAACGCATTATTAATATAAATACGAAGTAATCGAATTATCGCAATTGTCATAAATTATTCCACAAATAAATTATATAAGCAGTCCATTTGTTAAATTCTCGTAATTCTTTAAATCTCGTTAAAAAAAAGATACGATAAGAGGTATAGATTGGTTAGGTAAGACACAGTTAATCGTATAAATAAGTTGAGAATAACTTGGTTTTCTTGACAAAGTCTTGAAGAACGACTACCTGAACGAATAATTGACAATGTATCATTACGAACGTGTCAAACTTGATTACATGCCGTACGCGTCCCATACATATGTATACGTCTTCTTCAGTTTATTCACCGATCTCTTACTACAGTGGCAAGTTTACCATGCAGTCGGTCGTTATGCGTTACTACCGCATTAACAAAATTTTCATGTCGCAGATCGGCATCTGGCCTTATCAAAGCAGAATAAAAAGGATATTAATACCCAGCACAATAGTGTTAATCTCTTTCAGCATTCTTATAGCAGAGGTAACTATGTAATTATCTCGCAACTATTTACGAAGCTAGAGCGTGTACATTTTCGGATCCGCATTTATTTTTGAAAAATATATAGAGCACTTCAGAATCACTTGCGCCAATTTGGATCTCCGATTTGCTGATTTCTTGGCTAATATCTGATTTTTAAATAGTTACAAAAAACGTTACAATTATCTCAATATTATGGCTCCTTTAACACTTCTTATAGTGATACTTCATTCTCTCAGATCGTATGCGTGTTCGATACTTGGGGTAACGTTGATATCGCAATCGAGTGCATGATTTCAACGATAGTTTTTATCGGCTGTCTCACGAAATTGTTTAACCTTATTCTTAATATTAAGGAGGTATAAATAAATTCCTTTCACAGATCATGTTTACGCGTGCGATAGCATTTCATATTGTACGACTTAATCTTTCTATCATAAAAACTTTAGACGCGGTACTTGTTTTCTTTAATTGAATACCACTGGCAGGTGTTTACCAATTCCACGGACATCGAGATCATGCAGGATTACGTTACGTTTAGTAGAAAAGTGGTAATACTTTATTCAAGTAAGAAACCTTAATTTCCTGGATTTCTTCTGCTTAACCATGATTAAACATAATGAATCGTAGATTTAATCATTTCGCAAACAGCACATATGCTACCATTGTTATACCAGCAATCAATTGAAAAACAATTAAGCAGTAGAGGTGTCGATCGTTGTTCGCAGTTTATGTTTACACGTCGATGGTACTGTTCATGATAATTCCGATGTCGCCGCAGATCATGGACATTGTAATGCCTCTCAACGACACTCGTCCGCGAATGTTGCTAATCGAGGTCGAGTATCGTGTAGATCGGGAGAAATACTACTATCCCATGTTATTCCATTCTTACGCGGCGATTGTACTGATCATATCGATCATAGTATGCGTCGACACTACATACATATCATACGTGGAGCATGGCTGCAGTTTATTCGCAGCCATTGGGTAAACATAACTTTTTAATATTTTATGGTACTATAGTGTAGATTCTCGGATAAAATTTCGGATATTTGTTGGACATTAACATTTGTCCAGGTATCGATTAGAGCATGTTAATTCAAAAGGACACATTGGTAAAACAAGTTACTTCGCGAAAAGCAAAGAAAGAACGTGTCAAGATGTAGAAGTCGAAGATACTTGCTTCAAAGAGAAGGCGATTTTTTATGAATTTGTCACGTGCTTACGAAAACATCAGCTTGCAATTCAGTTTGTACTCCCTGAATATTAGCGCGTCCTTGTACTTATTAAAAATTGGGATATTAAATTATTCGAATATTACCTCTTAGCTATAACAGTGATTTATTGTTTATCCATTATCATATTATATCAACTTATAACTAGACTTACGAATTATTTTCATCGCCAGGTATGTTCGCATATTAGAATCTTCATTCACGTTATCGACAGCTATCCAATTGTTGTGTAACGTAATTGGTACGAGTCTTACAGGGATTCAAGTAAGTACATAGCAGAATAGATAATTATATGTGTTAAGACAAAATTTGTAAATTTATAGCATTTATCTAGATAATTCCATGTATCTAGGTAATCAATAATCTCGATAGTATTGAGAATATTATTAGATACACTACTTTGTGTTTAGCATCGTTTTTCCATCTTTTATGCATGACCCTGCCAGGACAGAGACTGATGGACCACAGCTTAAATGTGTTCAATAGCGTGTAAAAATATTATATAACATTTGATAGATAAAATAGAGAGAAAATATCGTTGGGAAAATGTGCCGGATATTCTGATGTAATCATTACTACATTATTTAATGAACATTGGACAATGTTTCCATATTAAATACAATATCATTAACGCATAATTTCCCGCGATATATAGTACATAGTAACTCTCACATCTTGAATTTGGTCTTATCATTTTTGTATCTTAAAATACTGTGTATTATATAATATAATTACAAGAAAATATAATCATAATTCCATTGTTGAAAAATATATTTTAATGATTAATTAATTCAATTATTAGTAACTGATTTTATTAATATATTAGTAATTAATTAATTAAATTCTCAATTCGAAAGAAGATGCCTTAGTTCTAGGTCGCATTGGTACACATTTTCGTTAAAAACCAAAAAAGTGTTGCGGATATTGCTTTACAGAAGTATTGTGCCGTGCACATTGACTGCCGGTAAACTGTACGTGATGTCAATGGCCAATTATAGATCGGTAAACATCATTCTGTGTTACAAACTATATGATTTACCTTTATAGAATATAGATGATGTGTACATATAAAATATGTGTATCAAATTACATTGTATTGAAAGAATGATATTCTTATTTTAAGGTGGTGCAGACTGCTATGTCTTACTTTACGACATTCTCTTCTCTGAAATAGCGAGTTTTCTGTAATTAAACATTTTTTGTAGTTCCATCTTGAAAATTAATAAATTATTAAGTATTTAAAGTTATATGTACGCAATGCATATTGAAAAATATATTTTATAATACTCGTAATTGAGGCATTGATCACTAAAGAGTCAGTCGACATATTTCTGTTCGAAATAAATTTGTTGAAAATATTATGAAAAGTTTTTACGTGCGCAACATGTAGATTTTAAAATTCGAAAAATCTGACATAAACAGTACGAGAAGCGACTAATAG
>NW_017296102.1:156018-158237 GCF_001594075.2 Trachymyrmex cornetzi
AAGACACGACAGGTGCACATATATTGTCTGTTGACGATTCCTACAAATTTATCTTTCAAGGGAACACAATCAAATGTCCTCTTCTGATTTTAATAAGTTTCGAATATGTTAAAATATAGACAAAAATAAGAAATAAATTTGTTAATGTTATAAAGTACTCTTGAAATCATTTTTATTAAAAAATTTTATTTAAAACATTTTTTCATATCTTTGAAGGTTCAGATAATATTCATTGAGGAAGAAAAAAAATCAACTTTTTTGAAGAGTTTCACGCTCTCTATACACAAGAAAACACTTAAAAAAATACGTGTCCCTCATTTTTGTCTACAAACATATTCTCATTATAAACCAGAAATCCGATAAAATATGCATCAATAGTCTAAATTTCAATTTATATTCCGATACATTTAGCTCAAATTGTCTAGTGCTTATTTGACAATGAAACTATTTTTCTCTTTGCGAGGAAATGATATTTTCACCTTATAACTTACCTCGTAAACAATTTATTATTTCTACGTACAAGGTGACTAAAGTCCTGTTGCAAATTACAATGTAGTCTGCAAGTAGTAATTTAAACGACATTGACTTAGGAAGAAAAAACCGATTTTTTTCAAAATAGAGTTCTACCCTCAGAAAGTACTTATTAAAAAAAATACCTATTTTTCATTCTTGTCTATATGTTAACATATGTAGTACGCAACATTCTCGACATCGATCGATTTAATATATACGAGTATCTTCCACGACTTATATATACATTTGACAATCCCAATTATCGAACTGACAATTCGGTATTACCGTAATCATATTGATTATACATGTCACTTTCCCCTCCATACAAAACCGTACAAAACAAGGGGAGCTGAGTCGCGATGGTACATTGCAAAATAAACCACGTACGATATGAATCCGGAAATGGAAAAGTACTATGCCATCAATAAATTATTTTTGTCAGGAATCGGTGTTTGGCCGTATCAGCGAAAAGTGCTGAAAGTGTTTTTACCATGTCTCTTATCAACGATACATTATGCTACCATCGTAAATCAGGTAACATATCGTATTAACGAGCAAAAAAGTTGTTAGATTACAGTAAAAAGATATATATTTATCTTAAATAAAGATATTGCATAAAAAAAATATATATTTGAGGTACAAACTTGGACTTAACGGGATTCTCGCCCTTGAACGAGGATTTACTTATAACATCATGACGATACTCTTATGAACATGGTGGGGTAACAGTTTAGTTGCTTATGATACAATTATGTTATTATTTCTGTTTTTTAATTGCGGTTAAATTATTAGGTCAATATGAATGTATGTTAACTGAAGAAGGCTCTGTGAGTAAACGTATTCATGTATAAGAATTGGAGTGATTTTGTATTTCAAATATATATATTTTTATTGTAATCTATCAATTTTTTGCTCGTTTTTGGTCGTTAATTTGTTGTGTTGGTTTGTCAAATAACCGAGCGTTTTATATTATTGTTTAACGTCGTATTAATTTCAAGTACATGTAGTAGTATAAATTTTTTAAGTGAATTTAATTCACTCCTTATATTAAAAAATATATTTGTCACTTGTACTTTAATGTTGCTACGTCATTGTTGATTTTTAGGTGGTTCTAGTATACGATACTTGGGGTAATATGGATATTATGGTTGAAGCTATAATTGTCATTACTGTCATTATTATTACTTGTACAAAGCTTATTAATATCATTGTGAATAATCACAAAGTAAGTATTATATAAATCAATATGGATAATAGTACAAGATTTCACCGCGAGTTTGTGCACCTATCGCGTATGCAGATGAAACGTAAAAAAAATCGAAGTTCGTGTCGAGGGCAACACTAAACCGCAAGGATTCCTGAAAAAAAAAAAAAGGTCATTAATTACGACGGTTTTGATAAAAAATTTTGAAAAAATGACCCATATGTTTATAAAAGGGAAAGGGAAGGATCTGTAGATTATGAAAATGGTAGGGTATCACCTTTAAAGTGGTTACAATTCTAGCAGGCAGAGTAAAGAGGGTGAGTTTTGTTCATTAATTGCATCCATCGCGTGGTTCAATAATTTTTGCACTAGATCGTAGCTTAATGTTTACTCTTCACGACAGAATAGGGTTGCCTTTAAAAATCTGGTTCAAAGTGAGGGTTGCCAGCGTTTTAAAAAATCGCTCCGGCTGGCGAAAGCGAATTCGTGAGAGAAGGAGCGG
>NW_017296102.1:158792-161722 GCF_001594075.2 Trachymyrmex cornetzi
TGATTGAGTTGGGTAATCGGTTTAGCATCCCCTTAAGCCATAAGAAATAGGCGAATCACAGTCGCTTATTCTTCTCGGATTTGTAATTGATCAATTTCTTACGGTTTAAGGCTTAAAACACCTATTGTAGATCCGGGGTAACACAAACTTCGATTTTTTTTACGTTTCATCTGCATATACGATAGGTGCACAAACTCGCGGCGGGATCTTGGACTATAATGTGTATTCGCTTATCATTATCTTTCTGTATTGTTGATCAGTTCCGACGGTTATTGCAACTTATGTGCGAACACTGGGAGTTTTTTAATAGCGAATTCGAACGTCATATTATGAAATATTACGCTAGTATCAGCCAAAAAGTGACAAAATACTTTGGAGGTACAGGAATAAATAATTTTTAAATCTTTACAGACAAATTATGATGTGTCATCGACTAAAATATTGTAATTGCAAAAATTTTATGTTCAATTTTTCTAGTGTAAATATATATATATAAAAAAAAGAAGAGCTTTTTTATAATTAAAATTAATTTTTTCAAAATCTAAAATTTCCATATATTTTTACAAAATATTTATGGAATTATAAAATAACCATGTTGAAAAAGAACTCGAGCGCGAGCGTGGCATGGCACTGGTCTATCATATTATTCATGTTAGAGATCCCGGATTCAATCCAGTAGGTCAATTAAAATATTTACGTTCGTGTCTCCTCTCGGAAAAGGTCGGCAACCTCCCGAAAGTATCCTTGCCCACAGAAACACCTCTCGAAAAATCCGCCGTTCGGAGCCGGCATTAAAACTGTAGGTCCCATATGCTTGTGGCAATTGAATAATTAGCGTGTGCACTACAAGCATATGAGAGAGGCCAGAGGCCTAACATAAAAAGAAGAAGAGGAAATATAAGTCTTTTAACATTTTATACAGTTAATAAATAATATGTATGTTCCTTTTGCAGTATATTTTATCATCTTTACAATATTTTATTTGCTAATTCCATTGATACCAAGAATCTTAGACGTCGTAAAACCGCTGAACGAGTCGCGGCCATTGATATACGTATATTCGGTTGAATACAGAGTAGACAAAGAAAAATATTATTATCCAATATTACTTCATTGTTACGCTACGACTTTAATTACTATTACAATTGCGTTCACTGTGGATACTACGTATATAATGTGCGTGTTGCATGCTTGCAGTTTATTTATAGCTATCAGGTGAATAAAATTAAAATAAGATCTTATATTTATATTTTTTACAAACAAATGTTTCTAAACATTTTGCTTATTTTTGAATGAATAAAAATAAAAATTACGATCAAAATTACGTGCTAATTAACAATATTTAATTTCAAAGCCATCGTCTGGAAAACATTACTGTTAAAGCAGAAACTAAATCAGACAACAACAAAAAATATATAGGAAGACATTATCATCTATTGATGGAGAAACACGGTTCTACTGGCAATGATTATCGTGAATTGATAATATGCTTAAAAAGACATCAACTTGCATTAGAGTACATTTCTGTTGTCTATAATAACAATCTATTCAATAACAATAAACAGTCTACTTGATATTAAATTATTCGGATATTACCTTAACTATAACAGTGATTTATTGTTTATCCATTATCATATTATATCAACTTATAACTAGACTTACGGATTATTTTCATCGCCAGGTATGTTCGCATATTAGAATCTTCGTTCACGTTATCGACAGCTATCCAATTGTTGTGTAATGTAATTGATATAAGTCTTACAGGGATTCAAGTAAGTACATAGCAGAATAGATAATTATATGTGTTAAGACAAAATTTGTAAATTTATAGTATTTATCTAGATAATTCCATGTATCTAGGTAACCAATAATCTCGATAGTATTGAGAATATTATTAGATACACTGCTTTGTGTTTAACATCGTTTTTCCATCTTTTATGCATGACCCTGCCAGGACAGAGACTGATGGACCACAGCTTAAATGTGTTCAATAGCGTGTAAAAATATTATATAACATTTGATAGATAAAATAGAGAGAAAATATCGTTGGGAAAATGTGCCGGATATTCTGATGTAATCATTACTACATTATTTAATGAACATTGGACAATGTTTCCATATTAAATACAATATCATACACGCATAATTTCCCGCGATATATAGTACATAGTAACTCTCACATCTTGAATTTGGTCTTGTCATTTTTGCATCTTAAAATATTGTGTATTATATATAATTACAAGAGAATATAATCATAATTCCATTGTTGAAAAATATATTTTAATGACTAATTAATTCAATTATTAGTAATTGATTTTATTAATATATTAGTAATTAATTAATTAAATTCTCAATTCGAAAGAAGATGCCTTAGTTCTAGGTCGCAGTGGTACACATTTTCGTTAAAAACCAAGAAAGTGCTGCGGATATTGCTTTACAGAAGTATTGTGCCGTGCACATTGACTGCCGGTAAACTGTACGTGATGTCAATGGCCAATTATAGTTCGGTAAGCATCATTGTGTGTTACAAACTATATGATTTATCTTTATAGAATATAGATGATGTGTACATATAAAATATGTGTATCAAATTACATTGTATTGAAAGAATGATATTCTTATTTTAAGGTGGTGCAGACTGCTATGTCTTACTTTACGACATTCTCTTCTCTGAAATAGCGAGTTTTCTGTAATTAAACATTTTTTGTAGTTCCATCTTGAAAATTAATAAATTATTAAGTATTTAAAGTTATATGTACGCAATGCATATTGAAAAATATATTTTATAATACTCGTAATTAAGGCATTGATCACTAAAGAGTCAGTCGATATATTTCTGTTCGAAATAAATTTGTTGAAAATATTAGGGAGTTTTTGCAATACCGTTTATCCAGATACGGTGAACGTTAAGGTCAGGTTATCTTCTTCTT
>NW_017296102.1:162175-164693 GCF_001594075.2 Trachymyrmex cornetzi
AAGACACGACAGGTGCACATATATTGTCTGTTGACGATTCCTACAAATTTATCTTTCAAGGGAACACAATCAAATGTCCTCTTCTGATTTTAATAAGTTTCGAATATGTTAAAATATAGACAAAAATAAGAAATAAATTTGTTAATGTTATAAAGTACTCTTGAAATCATTTTTATTTAAAAAATTTTATTTAAAACATTTTTTTATATCTTTGAAGGTTCAGATAATATTCATTGAGGAAGAAAAAAAATCAATTTTTTTGAAGAGTTTCACGCTCTCTATACACAAGAAAACACTTAAAAAAATACATGTCCTTCATTTTTGTCTACAAACATATTCTCATTATAAACCAGAAATCCGATAAAATATGCATCAATAGTCTAAATTTCAATTTATATTCCGATACATTTAGCTCAAATTGTCTAGTGCTTATTTGACAATGAAACTATTTTTCTCTTTGCGAGGAAATGATATTTTCACCTTATAACTTATCTCGTAAACAATTTATTATTTCTACGTACAAGGTGACTAAAGTCCTGTTGCAAATTATAATGTAGTCTGCAAGTAGTAATTTAAACGACATTGACTTAGGAAGAAAAAACCGATTTTTTTCAAAATAGAGTTCTACCCTCAGAAAGTACTTATTAAAAAAATACCTATTTTTCATTCTTGTCTATATGTTAACATATGTAGTACGCAACATTCTCGACATCGATCGATTTAATATATACGAGTATCTTCCACGACTTATATATACATTTGACAATCCCAATTATCGAACTGACAATTCGGTATTACCGTAATCATATTGATTATACATGTCACTTTCCCCTCCATACAAAACCGTACAAAACAAGGGGAGCTGAGTCGCGATGGTACATTGCAAAATAAACCACGTACGATATGAATCCGGAAATGGAAAAGTACTATGCCATCAATAAATTATTTTTGTCAGGAATCGGTGTTTGGCCGTATCAGCGAAAAGTGCTGAAAGTGTTTTTACCATGTCTCTTATCAACGATACATTATGCTACCATCGTAAATCAGGTAACATGTCGTATTAACGAGCAAAAAAGTTGTTAGATTACAGTAAAAAAATATATATTTATCTTAAATAAAGATATTGCATAAAAAAAATATATATTTGAGATACAAACTTGGACTTAACGGGATTCTCGCTATTGAACGAGGATTTACTTATAACATCGTGACGATACTCTTATGAACATGGTGGGGTAACAGTTTAGTTGCTTATGATACAATTATGTTATTACTTCTGTTTTTTAATCGCGGTTAAATTATTAGGTCAATATGAATGTATGTTAACTGAAGAAGACTCTGTGAGTCGAAACGTATTCATGTATAAGAATTGGAGTGATTTTGTATTTCAAATATATATATATTTTTATTGTAATCTATCAATTTTTTGTTCGTTTTTGGTCGTTATTTTATTGTGTTGCTTTGTCAAATAACCGAGCGTTTTATATTATTGTTTAACGTCGTATTAATTTCAAGTATATGTAGTAGTATAAATTTTTTAAGTGAATTTAATTCTCTCCTTATATTAAAAAATATATTTGTCACTTGTACTTTAATGTTGCTACGTCATTGTTGCTTTTTAGGTAGTTCTAGTATACGATACTTGGGGTAATATGGATATTATCGTTGAAGCTATAACTGTCATTACTGTCATTATTGGTGCTTGTACAAAGCTTATTAATATCATTGTGAATAATCACAAAGTAAGTATTACATAAATCAATATCGGTAATAGTACAAGATCTCACCGCGAGTTTGTGCACCTATCGCGTATGCAGATGAAACATAAAAAAAAATCGAAGTTCGTGTCGAGAGCAACACTAAACCGCAAGGATGCCTAAAAAAAAGTGGTCATTAATTACGACGTTTTTAATTAAAAAATTTTGAAAAAATGACCCATTGCGTATGTTTATACCATAAAAGGGAAAGGGAAGGATCTGTAGATTACTCGGTAGATTACGAAAATGGTAAGATATCACCTTTAAAGTGGTTACAACTCTAGCAGCCAGAGTAAAGAGGGTGAGTTTTGTTCATTAAATGCATCCATCGCGTGGTTCAATAATTTTTGCACCAGCTCGTAGCTTAATGTTTACTCTTTACGACAGAATAGGATTGCCTTTAAAAAAACTGGTCCAAAGTGAGGGTTGCCAATGTTTTAAAAAATCGCTCCGGCTGGCGAAAGCGAATTCGTGAAAGAAGAAGCGGCTCCGGGCGGTGAACAAGGACGCAGCAACTGACGGTTGAACGTGCACGCGAGTTTGTGTACGTCATAGTAGCGTGCAGTAGCGCATATACGTTCGACTGTCAGTTGTTGCGTCTTTGTTCACTGTTCGGAGCCGCGCACTCGCCACTTTTTTTTTAGGCACCCATGCGGTTTAGTGTTGCGATGCTAAAGCCTCCTGTTTTACCACATTTCCATTCGGTGAAAAATCTCTGTATTGGATGTACGGATTGCAAAAGTATTATTGCTTAAATTAAA
>NW_017296102.1:164778-181453 GCF_001594075.2 Trachymyrmex cornetzi
TTACTTTTGGCTCGTACAGCTGTCACCTCAGATATATATTTGCTTGATATAAGAGTTTTAGAATCCATATCTTGAAAATAAGCGTGCAGCTGAGGTCACTTTCTGTATTATTGAAACGATACCGAGTTTGTAGAACTAAGATTGAAAGTCTAGAAAAGAAATATTTCCATCGAATAGAAAATACGTGTATACAGGTGTTTTGCGAAGACTGGGACTGTCAACAGAGCCGAAATTCCGTGTAACAGTAGTTGTGCGGTTTTGCGATAGATGATGCTGGCATATGTTAGATAAGAACAGATGTATGCGTTTGAGTAAGACAGAATATATATTATATAATATATTATATAATGTAAAAACTAAATCGAAGATGTCATCACTATTATCGAATTTGGAATTAAAAAAGTCTATACTATCGACTCTGATTGAGTTGGGTAATCGGTTTAGCATCCCCTTAAGCCATAAGAAATAGGCGAATCACAGTCGCTTATTCTTCTCGGATTTGTAATTGATCAATTTCTTACGGTTTAAGGCTTAAAACACCTATTGTAGATCCGGGGTAACACAAACTTCGATTTTTTTTACGTTTCATCTGCATATACGATAGGTGCACAAACTCGCGGCGGGATCTTGGACTATAATGTGTATTCGCTTATCATTATCTTTCTGTATTGTTGATCAGTTCCGACGGTTATTGCAACTTATGTGCGAACACTGGGAGTTTTTTAATAGCGAATTCGAACGTCATATTATGAAATATTACGCTAGTATCAGCCAAAAAGTGACAAAATACTTTGGAGGTACAGGAATAAATAATTTTTAAATCTTTACAGACAAATTATGATGTGTCATCGACTAAAATATTGTAATTGCAAAAATTTTATGTTCAATTTTTCTAGTGTAAATATATATATATAAAAAAAAGAAGAGCTTTTTTATAATTAAAATTAATTTTTTCAAAATCTAAAATTTCCATATATTTTTACAAAATATTTATGGAATTACAAAATAACCATGTTGAAAAAGAACTCGAGCGCGAGCGTGGCATGGCACTGGTCTATCATGTTATTCATGTTAGAGATCTCGGATTCAATCCAGTAGGTCAATTAAAATATTTACGTTCGTGTCTCCTCTCGGAAAAGGTCGGCAACCTCCCGAGAGTATCCTTGCCCACAGAAACACCTCTCGAAAAATCCGCCGTTCGGAGCCGGCATTAAAACTGTAGGTCCCATATGCTTGTGGCAATTGAATAATTAGCGTGTGCACCACAAGCATATAAGAAGAAGAAGAAAAAGAAGTCTTTTAACATTTTATACAGTTAATAAGTCATATGTATGTTCCTTTTGCAGTATATTTTATCATCTTTACAATATTTTATTTGCTAACTCCATTGATACCAAGAATCTTAGACGTCGTAAAACCGCTGAACGAGTCGCGGCCATTGATATACGTATATTCGGTTGAATACAGAGTAGACAAAGAAAAATATTATTATCCAATATTACTTCATTGTTACGCTACGACTTTAATTACTATTACAATTGCGTTCACTGTGGATACTACGTATATAATGTGCGTGTTGCATGCTTGCAGTTTATTTATAGCTATCAGGTGAATAAAATTAAAATAAGATCTTATATTTATATTTTTTACAAACAAATGTTTCTAAACATTTTGCTTATTTTTGAATGAATAAAAATAAAAATTACGATCAAAATTACGTGCTAATTAACAATATTTAATTTCAAAGCCATCGTCTGGAAAACATTACTGTTAAAGCAGAAACTAAATCAGACAACAACAAAAAATATATAGGAAGACATTATCATCTATTGATGGAGAAACACGGTTCTACTGGCAATGATTATCGTGAATTGATAATATGCTTGAAAAGACATCAACTTGCATTAGAGTACTACGCGTACATTTCTGTTGTCTATATTAACAATCTATTCAATAACAATAACAGTCTACTTGATAACAATATTGTCACTTATCACTCGATCGTTTATATTAAATTATTTTATCCGATTTTTCTCTCTTTCTTTAGATATGTCCAAATACTGAACTCTACATTCACTCAAGCAATGTTCATTATTCTATTTCTGAATATGCTGAATTTGAGTGTGATCGGAATACAGGTGTGTATTTTAAGAAGTACGTATATCTTTATTGAAAAATACATTGTATAACACGATACTTAAATTTTGCAGCTTATCGAAAACCTGGAAAACATCAACGAGATAATAAGATCCTTTTTTTTTATTTGCGCTGTGTTTTTGCACTTCGTATGCATGTGTATTCCTGGACAATTGTTGATAGATCGAAGCACAAAAGTTTTCGATAAGGCGTAAGTATTTAAGTTTTGTATAAAGTTTTTTCATCTTTGGAAGCAAATAAGAGAAATATTTAAGATCTTACGGTATTTAATAATAAATTATTATATATTATTTAATTAATTTTTTAAATAGTTTCTCAATTTTTCCACAATAATTTTTAAAAAGATGTCATAAGCCTATTTATCGATAGTATCCAATTTTATACGATTAAAATAATTTTTTGTTAATTGTAAGATTTAATTTAAGTCATAACGTCAATTAATGTTAAAATTAATGCTAATTCATATTGAAATCCATAAATTTATACGTAAAAAAATTTTCTGAAACAGTGAATCTTTGAACGGCGATGCTGTCATTGTTTTTTAACATTATGTAAAATTATCACACATATATAATAATTATAAATGACTTATTACATTGATTATTACATTGTAATTTACATTGATATCGATAAAAGAATCAATCAATTTTATCATGCATTTTATGTTAGGTACGGTTCAGCATGGTATACATTTTCCATAAAAACTAGAAGATTATTAAGAATACTTCTTTATAGAAGTTTCTCTCCATGTACACTCACGGCTGGAAAGATGTTTGTTCTGTCTATGACTATGTGCAGTTCGGTAATTACGTCTAATTTACATATATAGAAAAAATATTTTTTATAATTCTATATAACATTGTAATAGATTGATATTCAATTTTAAGATGATGCAAACTACCATGTCATATTTCATGACTTTTTTATCCATGAGATAGAGATACTATTGCAAATTATATTATATGTATCTTTACAATTATTATATTTAAAAAAATCATCAGTGTGTTTTATAAAGGAAGGTGATTATAATCATCATAATAAAGCGACGTATCTCACATCAGAAATAATATAAATATATGTACGTATCTCCGATGTTTCGCGAAAAAAAGAGATAAAGAATATTTTTTACAAAAATTATACAAATTTTTAAAATTATATAGATATATTTATTCACGTGTGCGCATATCCGGTATTTTTTTGCTTTATAGAATAAGACTCATAACTTTGATGTTTCATATAATTCCTGATTTTAATGTTTCACATAATTTTCCCTCATGCAACCAAAGATTCGAAACGACACAAAGGCAGTGTCCCCTTCATTGATCGATTAAATAACCACCTTTCACTGTGAAACGTTTCACGATTTCCTGGAATTATCATAATACGTATATTTTTACTATTGCTCGTTCGATCTATTTTCTTAGAATTAAATATTATATTTAACAATAGTATTGTGCGCGCGTAAATGTTTTTACTTAAACATATACAATACATCAATATACTGCTTCAGAAATAAATTTGTTTGCCATTCCAAAAAAGTTATAAAACCATGGAGAGGCATATGAAATACCTTGAGAAAAAAAATGAGCTACTTTTGTTTCCTGTTTGATAAACAATGGACTTTCACAAAACTGTTAAAATCTTGTTTTAGAGAATATATTCAGTGGTATACAGTGTGACAGTAACATCAATAGAGAACACAATGTTTATAAAAACTAAATTGTTTATCATTGCTGCTGCAAAAGATATTTGTATTTTCACAATAAATTTAAATATTAAACTAAGAATATATTATCTTTTATCGAAATTTGTACATTTATAGTGACAACGTCCAGTTTTATGAAGAGATAAAAGACATTCGACACGTTAATCGATACGGTCTTAGTCATGCACTTCGTGGCACCGAGAATATGAAATAATAATACGAGATGTCTTCAAAGCTTTAAAGCATACAGCGGCAATATTACAAATTCCATTTATCGTACATTTCATTTTTTCTTCTTAAGTTGTAATACTGTTGATATTGCCACCATATTGCGTATCTTTAGTACATTTCCCATAACGAGGTTTTAACGGAATACTAAAGAAGGTGTTGAAAAAAAAAGAAGAGAGAATGAGAGAGAGAGAGAAAGAGAGAGAGAGAAAGAAAGAGAAGAGAGAGAGACGGATACTGCTATAGCAAGAAGAATATTTACGGATTCTTATTCAGTATAGCAAAACCATGGATTTCTTTGACACGCGCTATTTTAGGATTAACAAGTTCTTTCTGTCTTTCATCGGTCTCTGGCCATATCAAACATCCTTCATAAAGCTTCTAACTCAGTCGTTCGCCATATTTGGCGTTACAATAATGTGCGCGCCACAGGTAGTTTGCTGGATGATACATTAATAATATTACTCCCTTAAAAATCTTTGGAGTAGAATGTACTTCTGAAGAATGAAACCTTACTCTTAAAAATTTACAGTTGAGCCACTCTTTTTCAACAAAATGGCTCAATTGTCATTCTTTGTCACTCTTCAGAGTTAGATCCCACTCCAAAGATTTTAGAGAATAGAGTTGAATTTAAAGAAAATATATAAATTAAGTTATATATAAAAAAAAAGTTTGACATATACTAATCCAAATAATAATTATATTCTTTATATGTCACAGAAACAATTATTTAAACGCGAGTTTACATTTTACCCGAGTATTATGTGAAATATAATCAATGCATCATATATTCATTATTTATTATTAGATTGCATATATGTTCAAGCATGTGGATGATTTGGATAATATGTTCGAGCTCATGCCAATTCTAGCTGGCACAGTGATATGTATTGCAAAAATCACCAGTCTGACTTGCAATTCCAAAATGGTAAGCATAATCATCGCGTCGGATCGGCTTATTTTGAACGAACGTCGCTTCAGTTTAAGGGGCTTCTGCAACATATGCAAGATGATTGGAACAATCTATTGGTCAGTGAGGAAACGCAAATTTTAACGCATTATGCTGAAAAAAGTCGAAAACTCATGTTGGCATATTCAAGTATGAAATTAATTTCGCACTGGTAAATATCGGATTTATTTGAATTAAGTATTAACAATAGAAGGTTCGATATCTTGGATAAATTAAAAAATATATAAATATTTTAAACACACACATCTTAATGAAATATTAAAGTAAAGATGAGAAATGAAAAAGAAATTACAAATAAATATATAATCGCTAGCTTTAATATATTTATAATTATGAATTAAAATATTTATTTGTTTTGCGCGTCTTAATTTTTGTAAAGGAAAAAAACAAAAGGAGTATTTTATTCGTTTTTCTTTATGCAGTTAGTGTAATCGGATTTGTATTCTGCTACGCTTTGTTACCTCTCACCGGACCTGTATTTGACATCATCTTACCTCTGAATGAAACAAGACCGAGAAAACTGCCACATCTCGCAGATTTTGTCATTCTCGATCAAGAGAAATATTATTACACACTTTTGCTGATCTTGTATATTGGTTATGTTGTATGTGTTTCGATCGCGGTAGCTGCCGACATTTTGTACATTTTCTTAGTGGAGCATATTTGCGGAATGTACGACGTATTGTGGTGAGAATTGCTTAAAATCAAATCTGATTAATAGTTAATTAAAATAATTATTTGGTTAATATAATCATGTGTAGAAAAAAAAGGATACAATTGAGATATAGTTTAGATCACAAAGGTATGTTCACTCTATGAGCATAAGTTTTAATACTTTTGATACACTATAGTTCAAAAACTATTCATTATTAGGCCTTGTGTTTAGGATGTATTTTGTTTATTACATTACAAGCATACATCATATATGTATGTGAAAATTAACTCGTTTCACCGGGGCTCAATTTTCCATGTAATTAGTAAATCTCGCACTAATATATTATGAGAAAAATTGGATCCTAATGAAATGAATCAGTTTTCACATATGTGTTAAAATTTAATTTTCCGTATAATTAACACGGGGACCTTTTATTGGTCATTATATGGACAGCAGACTATAAAAAGATAAATTTTATTCGCTGAAAAATAGCTTCTCGTTCCAATAACCAATTTATTCTACTTTTTTTTCTTTCTATTTTCTCTAATTTATTCGCATATTTTACCGGTAATAATTTTGTTGTAACAGTAAAATACATTTGCTGGACTGTTTGTTAACAGCAAAATTAATACATTCCTATAAACAAATTTACGCGGCAAAATCTTTTTATTTTGTCAGCAAAGCAGATACTACCGTAACATCAATGTGACAAATTTTGTTTGTATATTTAATGTTCTCATATTAAACATATAATAGATAAGAGCACAGTATTATTGCAATAAAGTATTTTTTTCATGTGAAATTTGCTCATAGAGAATAAATTGTGAATTAGGAATTATGTATATAAAAATAGATAATTATATTTATTGCAGTCATCGCCTGAGGAATTTAGCAGCACACGATGATTCACGATGGATAGACGATGATTACATTCACGAGAAAATCGGTCGATATGTTCGACATTGCATTCAACTACATGAAAGAATAAGATTGTTGGTGTGACAATTATTTTAGGAATAGCACAGGGTAGAGGGAGACTATTCTGTTAGTTTCCACTTTAAAGTAATATGAAAATTTGCAACTCATATCTCAAATAATATCTCTTTGCAGTGACGTGCTTACAATTACATTATACAATCATAATTGCTCTTTGCGAGTATAAGCACAACCTTGAAATATTCAACATGTGTTGTTTAGAAACATAAACGAGAAATGGACGAAAAAATCCCTCTCTACCCCATGTATGCTCGTATACTATATAGAGTGTTCTAAAAGTAACGATAAATCTTTCATACAGGGGTAGAATAGACTAAACCGAGAAGAAAAATCCTCTACCATTTTGCAATTTTTGCAATAGTTAACAAGATATTAATTGCTAAAATATTAATTGCCGAAAATTGGTTTCCAATAATTTTTTACTAAAATACTATCAATTTTATAGAAAAACTACAAAAGACAAAAATTGTTTATTTTCTCATAGAGCTCTAAGAATTTTTTAAGAATTTTTTCAAAATTTTTTAATACCGCATTTTCTCATGTTGGTAAAAATAAGATAATACAGTATTAAAAAATTGATAAAAAATTCTAAAAAAAATTTTTTTAGAGCTTTATAAGAAGAATATAAACAATTTTTGTCTCTTGCAGTTTTTCTGTAAAGTTAATAGTATTTGAGTAAAAAATTATTGAAGACCAATTTTCGACAATTTTTAGCAATTAATATCTTGTTAACTATTGCGAAAATTGCAAAATGGTAAAGGACTTTTCTTCTTAGTTTAGTCCATTCTGCCTCTGTGCGAAAGATTTATTATTATTTTTAGAACACCCTGTATATTTTACTTACCTATATCTAATTCAAAAACATATCTGCATCTATTACTAAAATTTCACTTAGATCTTGATGATATTTGTCGATCCAGATTCATAGAAATGATGGAATCTACAATCTCGTTGTTTCTCTTTTTCGATGTTGGATTAGGATTTTTATTGCATACTTCTTCATGTATAATGGTGAGCATAACTCTCTAAAATCTTTGGAGTGGAATCTAATTCTAAAGAATGAGACAAAGAGTGACAATTGAGTCAATGTTGAAAAAAATGGCTTAATTGTCAATTTTAAGAAGGAGATTTCACTCTTTAAAATTAGATCCTGCTTCAAAGATTTTAGAGAGATAATATTTAAATTTTGGAACTTAAGCCTAAATGGCAATATAATGTAAATATATTATCTTTTTATCGTTAATTATTGTTGGAAATATTTTCAAGCCAAACGATACTTTTTGCAGATCATAGTTCGAATGGGATCATCTGAAATTATGCGATACATAGCTCTTATGATAATGCAAAGTTGCCGATTATTTTTCAATAGTTGGGCCGGGCAAGAAGTGACTGATCACAGCGTCGAAGTCTCGATAGCAGCGTAAGATAAAACTATTCAGAATTCACAAGAAATATTCTCGCGGTATCTTTTTACAGTTATGATGGAATATGGTATAATGCATCCGTAAAGGTGCAAAAGTTATTATTGTTTCTAATCGCGAGGAGTCAGAAAGCCTCCCAAATAACAATCGCAAAGTTATATGTCATCAATCTGGAAGGTTTCAGTAAGGTACGAACGCGGAAATGTATCGTCTGTTATAATATAGAAACACTAGTATATCCGTGCAACTAGTATATCCGTTTACTAACAGAAAAAAATAATATGCTGTATACATAATAAATATTTTTTAAGGTAATGAGAACATCGGTTTCCTATTGCACGGTACTGATTTCACTACGCTAAAAGTATAGATTTCTGCAAGATGCATAGATTTCTGCAAGATTTTCCACTCGCGTATATTTTCTAGTCTTTCGTATGCCAACAACTCAGGTGTTAATGTATGAAGGTATATCATGTCTGTAATAAACTATTCAGTAAATATCGATTTGTATAAAGTAATAAATAAGTTACGCTTGTATTAATGCTATCTATCATAATATCAAAGGAATATATTGTGTAAGCGTTGCGGAAACGCTTATGCGGTTCATTCAATTTATTCATTTGTACTGTACATTTGTTACGCTATAATATATATGGTGTCCTTATTAAACCTTAACAAGTTTTTTTCTATCGAGAGAGGAAGGAATATCTGCTATCATAAATTCTCTCTATTTAGTTTCTTGGACATTAAAAACTATTTCATCATATACACGGATCTAGCAGAATATTTAAGCTGCAGCTATAGACCGAATGGCAAAGAGTAATACCTGCCTTTTTAAAGGCGGATATGAACGCAATACGAACGCGAGTGTCAAAGCATGAACATGAATGTCTTTGATGCGAAACATTTCAAAATTAATAAACTCTTGCTTTCGATCATAGGGTTGTGGCCGTATCAAACGACTTTTACAAGGACTTTGAAGACAACGTTCGCCACAGTTGCTGTCATAGTTATGTGTGCGCCTATGGTAGCTATTGAATCGATACATATAATATATGTCGTAAAGTTAAATAAATATATTGCATATTTTCAAATTACTATAAATATATACGAAACGTTATACGCATAAATAAAATATAATACAATTAAATCGATAACATGAATAATTAAGAAATAAATATAGATATAAAATGTTAAATAAAAATTTTTTTTTATATTGATATATTTTTAATTACTAAATAATTAATTTAATCCGCGTTTTAAAATAATATTAAAATAATATTATAAAATATACATGAAGTGAATTACAAATTACATTTAATACAATTTGCGAAATAAAGTAATCATTAAAGTAAACATTAAAATATGTGATCAAATAATTGGTCAGTTTTTGTTCATATTCAAACACCCGAACGATCTGGATCATATAATCGAACTCTTACCTACGATGTCCGGTGCAGTATCGTGCGGAGCAAAATTTGCTAGTTTAATTTATCACTTTGAAAAGGTAAGCATTTTTACGAATATTGCAATTGTAGATCGTATAGCTGCAAATCTTGGTTCAAATAATACGTTTTCTTATAATTAGTTTAAAGATTTGTTTCAACAATTTCGTGACGATTGGACGAATGTCTCGAAGAAAGCGGAACAAATTTTTAGAAATTATATGGAAGTATCATGGAGATTTACATCGACATATACAGGTGTGATAAATCAATCAATGGTGAGTTATTTACATAGAAAGAATGATTTTACTGAGTTTTTAATCCTTTAAGACTCAGACACTGATTCCGTTTAAATAAAATGTTTTTCTTCATATGATTTAAAAAAATTTTTTTGATGAATTTTGTAAATCGAATAAAATTGATCAAGAAATATGATTTTCTGAAAATATACATAATTTATACATAATTATTAAACATAATTATGTATAATCATGTTTATATAGGATATTCCAAACTTTTTGAGTGTGAATTAAGAGGATTATATGGACAGAGTCACTATTGCATTGATACAAAACATTTGAGAAGAATCACAGACTTCTATAACTAGACTGCTGATTTAATATGATAGAAAGAGATGAACCTGATTCAGAGTTGTCCTTATTTCAGTTCACATATGTGTATGTACACGGAGAAAAATTTATATTAAGTTTTAATATAATTTTAAATTACACTTTACTATATGTCTTGAATTTTCGTATAGACCCTCACATAATTCCGACTTAACTTTTACTATGGTGATACTAATTTTTATCACATAAATAAAGTAATTATTTTGTTAAGCCATATTCTAACATGAAAACAGTTTACTATGGTACGCAAACAAAATTTGCTAGGTATATATTTTTTATTTATCTTTACAATACTAACTTTCATTCAACAAGATTTGATTTTGTAATAAAAAAAAATTTTACTATAAAATTTACTATAAAAAAGTGTAAAAATTACGTTGTATTGTTGTTTTTAAAAAAATAATTATAGCATTTAAACTTATAATTTACATGAAGACTGCAGCTACTATCACATTATAGTAATTTTAAATATAAAATTTTCTCCGTGTATGCATCCTGTCTGTGAGTATCGCGTGAATTTATGTGAAACACTATGTTATTTATACATGTGACAGTAAGTGAATACAAATATGACGCTATTTTTAAACATGAAAAAGTCGGCAGTCTATTTATAGAAATCTGTGGCAATAACTTAAAATAAATGTACATAAATTATATGTATTGGTCCCTTTAAAGAGTTCAAAATTTAAGTAGATACAAATCTAATAACTTTGTTGGATTATCAAAATAATTATGTAGGAAATTCAAGTATGACGAGCAATGCTGCAAAAATTTTTGATATTTTAATAACCAGTTTATATATAAATGTTCTATATAATTATTTTGATAGTTCGATAAAATTATTTTCAGATTTGTATTTAGCTAATTTCTTTAGATATAGTATTTCAATAAAATCGTTCTTTCCGTGTTTGTGTCCGTACGTATTATTATTTATTGTAATTATTTCGTTTAGTTTGGATGGCTACGTTCGTGATCGGTTTTGCATTATTGCCGCTTGTCAACCCACTACTCGATGTTGTATCACCGCTAAACATAACGAGACCAAAAAAATTTATATATCCAGCCGAAATGCTGGTCGATCACGAAAAATATTACTATATTCTGCTCACAATTATGTATTATGGTTACTTCATGGCTTGTGTGGTTACATTGGCAATTGATACAATCTATTTCGCCTTTATAGAACATGCTTGCGCATTGTTCGATATCTTAAAGTACGAACTGTTTTGTAGTTGAGTACAATTTATTTAAATTATTATTATTTATCCATTATTATTTACAAATTATCTATAATTGTACAGTGTAGCATAAAGAGATCTCAAATTTTTCTTAAGATTTATAGTTATCAGAATAATTGTTCAATATAATTGCAACCTTTTAATTAATTAATTATATTATAGTCCACAGAATTTTTCTGACGACTATGGTACAATTATAAGTATTTTTTAAATGTATCATATTTATACATTAGTAAATAATAATTAAAAATGCAAAATGGCTTAATAGAATTAATAATTAAAATATTCAATTAATAAAAGGGCTTTTTTGAGGCAACAACGCTAGTTTTTTTGCGGATTCAATATATATTAGTTAGAATGCAACTACAAAGTTTAATTATTCATACGTTTCAACCTTTAATTTGATCATCTTTAGTGAAAACACAAGTGGTGGTCACGTCATAATATAAAATTTCATTGAAATGCAAGTTCAATACCTATTCTCACTAAGCATATTTCATACAACTATATATTATAATTAATATAATCAAGTGTGATATGATTGTATTAATGGAGAGTGCCTAGAAAAGGACAATCTTTGCTGTATTTAATCAACTTGTTGGATTTCAATGGAATTTCATGTTTTGACGTAACCATCGCGCTGTTATGTTTTCATTGAAAATGACCAACCTAAAGGTCGAAACATATAGTATGTGTAATTAAATTTTGTAGTTAAAAATTCTAACTAATAATATATTCCTAAAGTGACTAATATTGATCCCGCAAAAAAACACTTAGCGTTCTTGTCTCGAAAAAATCTTTTTATTAATTTGATATTTCAATTATTAGTAAATATATTTTACATTCCAGACAGCACAAAATATTTATGATAAATATAAATAAATACGTTTAATGAATATTTTTAAATAAATATTTTAGTAAATATTTTTTCTTGGATTATAATGTCTTATTAAATATTTTTATGATATTTATTACATAATATGTACAATAAATATTTTATAACATTTAAAATAAATATTTATGATTTATGCAATCTAAGATCACATAAACATTTACAAAATATTGAAGATAAATCTTACAAATATTTTGTAAATTGTTTTATAAATATTGTGTGCTGTCTGAGATAGTTACCATTTGAAGAATATAGTCCAAGGTCGGTCAAAGCAAGAAGCTCATCACGATTCTTCTTCGAAGCAAAATAACATTGTCCAGCACTTGATTCGATGTATCCTCCTGCACATAAAAATAAAAGCGTTAGTATAAATATTAGAATTCAAAAGTGTTGTATTAAAATTAAGGGGTTAATACAAAATTATATTAATTTAAGGTTTATAGAGCTAATCAACAGTACGTTCGCGATATATTTATTTTTTGAGGTCAGTCTAGGCTTCGTGATGCACTGTACTTTATGCACAATGGTAAAATTCTAAAATTAACAAAAATCAAGATAAAAATTCCAATCTAATCTGTAAGGATAATCTGACGTTATATCGTAGAGTGTACTTCAAATAAATAAAGCAGCCGAAATTATAATATATGTCGCGCTGGTGGTTTGCCAAACTGCTCGTCTTTTTTTTTATGGTTGGCAGGGGCAGCAAATAACGGATCATAGTATTGATGTGTACATTTCTGCGTAAGTTATTGCAAATTTTATCTTCATTTATTTTCATTTATATAAACTTAAACTTTCAGATATAATGGAGCGTGGTATGAGACATCAAACACGGCGAAAAAGATGCTTTTAATGCTAATCATAAGGAGTCAGATCATCAGTGAAATAAAGGTGGCGAAGTCCTTCGTCATGAATCTAGAAAACTTCACTGTGGTAATAATATTACGAGCTTGTTTTATGTCTTTCTAATTTTTATAGTTTTCTGAAAATAGAAAAACTGGATCGTACAGACCATTCATATGTATCATAATATTTATGTCATTAAGATAAAAAAATATGACAATAATTAATTGTTTTCAAAATATCATGAAAATCCGACAAAATAATTTCCTATAGATTCTAAAATATATAGTCTATGATGTATGGTCTTTATATATTTTATGTGTCATTACATTAAAACATCTTTGTTACGCATACTACATCAAAGTAATATGTAATGCTTTTTGAAGATAATGAAAGCGTCACTCACATATTGCATGGTAATGTTGTCAATGCGTGAAGAATGAAGCAGCAAATAATCATCATGAATTTTGCAGTTGGTAGTATGTCATACACGTTATTAAATATTAAAGAAAAATATAAATTTTAGTATGTTATGTGTTAAATATATCATATATTTATACCGGTTTTTTATACAATATTTATTTCTCATATTACAATAATCTAATTATCTAATAGATATTCTTATAATCAGCTTTTGTATTTACAATAATAGAATTATCTTTTGATATTGTTTTAAACTGTTTAGGTATGTTTCTGTCAAATAAACAATCCATTACTGCACAACTATATTTGCTGTAAATCAAATTATTGATTTTAACCACTTCATAAATGATAATATTTTTTATTTCATAGTATAGAAATATATATCTAAAATAATGGACGTATGGCGACGGACTATGTGGAGTATAACTGCTGTCTTCTATGTTTTACAAAAGCGAATATATTATTCAGAATTAAACGCTATCATCTGTGTTGCTTTATGCAATGCTTTATACAATATTAGTGGCATGTGAAATTAAAATTGTAGGACTCTGCGTGTCGCTCGCTTGCGGGAGGCGTTTCCCTTTTATTACTGATTCCATTTAATTCAATATATTATACGTATATTTCTTTGTGAACGCATCGACACCCCAAGAGAATATCAAATGAACCGTGCGGAGACTTCACCTTCAGCTATACAAGATTTCCGCTTCAACACGAATCAGTCAGGAATGGACGTCTTTGATACCCGATATTTTCGAGTTAACAAATTTTTGTTGTCTTTCTTCGGCTTGTGGCCAATGCAATCAACGTCCAACAAAAATAAACGTCTTTGTTGTACATTATTTGGTATATTGATTCTATTACTGCCGCAGGTACAAATTCTTGCACGCGAGTTAGAAAAAAATCGTAAGAGCGAATCAATATTGGAATTTATTATAAATTTTCTGAAATTATTAGCGATTTCTGCGCTATTCGAATTACTTTATCATGGTACATAAAAAGTTATAAATTCCACATTAGCTACGATATGATTTTTTAATAACAGATTGCATTCTTGTTCAAACGTATGAGACGCTTGAACGACTTTTACGATGTTCTACCAACTTTTCTTGGCACATGTATATGTCTCTTGAAAACAATTGGGCTTCAGTGGCAGACTGTAAAAGTAAGTATGCCACAATGCATAATGTTATTTTTCGTCTAAGAAAAATTGCCATAACTGTAGTTTAGGATGCTCATTCAGCATGTTTGTCACGATTGGTGCTTATTAGCGAAATACAACGATATTTGGATTTTGATGGAATATATGGAGAGAAGTCGGATGTTTACGCTGGTCTTCTTAAGTACATCTAACGATAAGTATACCCAATGATCGTTTTTCTAAGCAATTATGTTGCATAGAAATACAATTCCTTTTACTAGTTTTTACTCTCACGGGCGCAGCTAGTTTCGTGACGGCACCACTCACCGTACCGTTACTTGACAGTATACTGATGTCAAATGTAACAAGAACAAAGCGCATGCCACACCCGACGGAATTCTTTTTGGATATGGAAAAATATTATTATATTCTTTTGGCATTAACGATTGTGGGATACAGTGTATGCTGTACGGTAATAGTAGCAACCGACACCATCTATCTCGCCCTGCTGCAACATACCTGTGGTACTTTAGCTATACTGAGGTATTCTAAATTTACTTTACTTTACCTATCGGTTTATAAAAAAATAAAATTTTATTATTATGTATATGACTATATACTTACAGTTATCGTTTGAAAAGGTTGGCTACACACGATAAATCGAAAAAATGTTTCGATCCCACATTTAAAGCGGATAGGGATGTTGAGAATATGGTGAATTGTATACAACTTCAAATCAGAATAGAGAGGTTTTTATAAATTGAACAAAGTTAAAGTCTATCAGAAAAGATTACAAATATATGATACGGATTTTTCTATCTCTATTTGTAACCAATAGACTAATCTACTTGATTGAGTCGACGTTCGCGACATGTCTTATCACCGACATTGGTTTAGGAATTCTACTTCAATGTACTGCGTGTGTGATGGTAATAAATAATAAATATCCTAGACACAATTCATATCTATCAATTTAATAAACTATACTGATCCACTAATACATGCCATGAAGAAATATGTTTTCTTCCGATTGATTTAAAACAGATCGCTAATATGGAATTTTCACAGATCGTGACTCGTACGGAATTGGTAAGAAACGGTCCACTCGTACTTATTCAATCTCTTCGATTCTTCTTCAATAGCTGGTTAGGACAGAAAATTATAGATCAGAGTTCTCAAATTTCTGTTGCCGCGTAAGTTATCAATGTAATTAATTAGTAACGATGACTAATTTGATAATTATAAAACTTTTAGATATAACGGAATGTGGTATCAAACGTGTTCGGAAGCAAAAAAAATGTTATTATTTCTATTAATGAAATGTCAAAAACCATATCACATAACTATGGCGAAATTATACGTAATCTGCTTGGAAAATTACGGCTCGGTATGATAAAATGCAGTATATGAATATCAGCTACAAAATTAAGTAAATCTCAAATTTGTATAAATAATTTATTTTTTAACAATGCCCAAAATATAAAAAAATATTTTATTCAATTTTGCATACTCAAAATTATATATAAAAAATATACATTTTAACATAGTATTATATTTTTAAGCTCATGAAAACATCCGCTTCCTACATTACGGTAATGGTATCATTAAACTCGGACGATATGTAACTATTTGTAATATGAAGATTTGTGGTTTGTACTTGTTGACGAAAAGATAATTATAAATAAAAGTATTTTTGTTTTCAAGTGTATTATAAAAAATTTTTATCTTGTACAATCTTTACATTATTATATTTCTTATTCTCATTTTTTAGTTGATTTTCAATTAAGTTTCTATCTTAATAAATTTAATAAATCATAATTTGCAAGCGGTAATATACTTGTGCATACATATATTACGTGTTAAACTTAATATCTGCCGTTTTTCGTCTCCAAAATTTATTTGTTTCGAAGGGAAATACCTTAATCAAAGTAT
>NW_017296102.1:182532-217605 GCF_001594075.2 Trachymyrmex cornetzi
ATCAAAAAGACATGGAAGATAGAACATACAGATGCAGAGAAAAAAATATTACAACATTACGCAGAGAAAAGCAGAACTTTCACGATAGGATACGCCAGTAAGTTACCTTTATTTTAAAATTTGTTCATTTTTTTCTATCGGATAGATATCTGGCAATATGAGAAATTAATTCTAGCTTTTTATCCTCTCTTTTACTTCGTTCTAGTTATGTTTTTATTATTTGTCCAAAATAATGCTTTTTTCCTTCATTTTTTTCGAAATATTTTCGAGAGCATTATACAAGTAAGAATGTGTTTGCAAATTTTTTTTTGAACGTGCAGTCCACATTTTCGTTATTTTTATTACATAAATTCCGTTTTCTTTCTGTTAAAATATTGTAACTTTTGAAACATAGAGGAAAATAAAAGGAAAATAACTGATTTATATTATGTAGGAAAATAAGTGACTTATATTTCCAGTTGCTTTATATGCGTCATGGCTATTCTACTCAACGCCATCTATTGCCGTTAGCGGAATCTATACGATTTTACCGACAAACAAAACGTACACTGCCAAGTTCCTATATCGCATAGAACATGTTCTTGATATAGACAAATATTTCGAACTGTTGATGCTTCACGGGTTTATTAGCGTATTCTACATAGTTTCTGTGGTGATAGCTGTCGACACAACGTTTACACTTTACACGCAGCATATCTGCGCATTGTTCGAATGCTTACGGTAAGTTGCCCTCGCAAAGAAGGTTGTATCAAGATCTTTTTTAAAAAATTACGGTATTATAATTTTTAAGCAGTTATAACATAGATCGCATACGAGGCTCGGATTTTGTATTACTGGAACCAAATATTAAGGATGATGAAGCATATCGTAACATAATTGGCTGCATTAAATCGTATCAACATGCCTTAAAGTTAGTATTAACGTAGTTGTGAGTGTGTATCTGTGTGTGTGTGTGTGTGTGCGTGCGTGCGTGTGTGTGTGTGTGTGTGTGTGTGTGTGTGTGTGTGTGGCGTGCGCGCAATACTTTCATAGCATATTTTAGAGATAAAGTATAGAGTAAAAATCCGAATACGCGAAAATATTAAGGCTATAACTTTTTTAAATTATAAGCTAATTTTAATTACTTATAAGTCATAAACTATTTTACTTTTATATGTTTCTATTATTATTTCTGGATTCTTTGGAATATTCTAAGACGAAAACCCTAATACGAAACTGTCAAGATTATAATAATTTGATGAATTATAATTGAAAAACAATTAGCTTTGATATTTTCATATTAGGATTTTTTACTATAGAGGAGATCGGGATCAGTAGACTATAGAGGTAAGTAGAATAATCTCAAGGTTACATTAAAAACAAAGCATGCGAGACACGCGTAAACGTGTATCTATTTTACCTCTTTGGAATACACTCTAAAAATATTGTATGGTAGTTGTTAGACACCCTTTATATATATATATTACACAGGATGTTCTGCAATTTTTTGTCGAGCGCTTTTTGTGTAGATAGAGCGCACTAAACTGACAATGAGTCGAAAAGTCCTTTACCATTATTGTTTTTTATCATTATTGTCCTGTTAACCATTTAATTTACTATATCAAATATATAAATTAAAACATTTTGCTAGTTACTCTAATTAAAACATTTTTTAAATATTGTCAATTTTGTAGTAATATGTGTTACGTACACATTAAATAACCCGCAAATTGACATAGTCGTAAGTTACTATCCCTAATGTAGCGGCGACATCTAGTTGTTCACGACGTACACACTTCGTACTTCCCGTTGTTAACGTTCGCGGCATGAGGTCCTCCCGTTACAATGAGTCGAAAAGTCATTTACCATTTTGCAATTTTTTTAATGATTAAGATATTAATTATTAAAAATTATTTACTTTGTTCTCATAGAACTTCTAGAATTTTTTCAGAATTTTTTATCAACTTTTTAATATTGCAATTTCTTATAGGTATACATACATGGATGTGTGTGTGTGTGTGTGTGTGTGTGCGTGTGTGTGTGTGAGACATGCACGCACGCACGCACGCAACTTGCACAATACGATAGAATACACAAATTATTTGTAAAGCACCAAATTTCCAAGTTTACTGAATCAATTTAATTAAATGTTAAATTTGCAGACTTCATGTTATATTAAATTTAATCACCTTCATACACAGTTTACATACATAGTATACATTACATGACATACATTAGATTTGATTAGATTAGGTCCCCTATAAGATTTAATAATGTTTATACATTAGGTTTATTTAAATAGATCATGGTCGAAACGTCTGTTTTAATGTATATTGTATTATAAGGATTATTAAATATTAACAACAATCAGCTTTTGCTCTTAATCCTTGATATCTTTTAAATTGTTCTATTCAATTAAGCTTTATGTATTAATTGTGATAAATAGACTAAATTATTTCATTATTTCATTATTTTACATATAGATTTTCTGATGTGCTTTCATCTAACTATGCAACATCATTTCTCTTTCTACTGGGCAATGTAATTATATCCTTGAGCTTCGGCGCGGCTGAGGTAAATATTTAAATCATATAATATGTGGTAGCTTTAAACGATATTTTTTAATTTCAAAACGTTTAATAAAATTGCGTAATTTAAGTTGCTAATGGTAAACAATCAACTGGAAGAATTTGTCAAACTTCTCGCTGTTACTTTAGGGCAATTATTACACATATATTTCCTAAGTTTGATTTCTCAAAGATTGATCGATCACAGCAGCGGACTTCAAAACGTAATGTACGCGATTTAATTACATTTGTTAGTGATATTTAAGTAATATAAAAAAATATGGTAAAAAAAAAAGAATATTAAATCAGAAAAAAAACATACCTCATATCTATTTCAGTTTTGTATATTTATTTTTCGCTTTTTAAACAATTAAGTAGTCAATGTCGTCATTTTGTAGATTAAAATTACATAAACAACTAAAGTGTAAAATGCATTGACAGTTACAGCTGCGATTGGTACAAGATTTCGAGGAGATCGAAACAGCTCTTGAGATTTACTTTGCTGCGTACTACTAAGCCCTGCCAAATAACAGTTGGTAATATGTTTGTAATGTCGATGGAGACTTTTAACTCGGTACGTGTAAACGTAATATTATTTTGGTAATTATTTAAAATATAATAATGTAATATTATTTTCAGATCTTAAAAGTATCTTTATCGTACTTCACGATGCTTATGTCACTACAAGTATCGTAACTGAAGGTTTGTAATGGAATTATAAATTGTGTAGTCTCTGGCGTATCAATATCATTATTGTCCTCGTCTATATTAATCATTTAATTCAGTATATCAAATATATAAATTAAGACATTTTGCTAGTGCACTAATTAAAACATTTTTTAAATATTGTCAATTTTGTATTGATATGTGTTATACGTACAATTTAAATAACCCGCGAATTGACATAGTCGTAAGTTACTAGCGCTAATGTAGCGGCGACATCTAGTTGTTCAGGACGTACACATTTCGTACTTCCCCTTGTTAGCGCTCGCGGCATGAGGTCCTCCCATTACAATTCGAAAAGAGTCTCACGCTGAGACTTAGTGCGGTATAATAAAGTATAATAAAGCAAGTATATACAATGTTTTTGAGTCTTTTCCTGATAACAACTGTATACGAGCAGTGCACATGCACGTCAAGGTGGAAATAGCGTATGCATACGCACGCGACACAGATCGCCGAGGAAGCAATTCCTCAACAATATGAATATATTATACCTTTAACACAAAATATAATCGTAATGAATAATAATTGACATAAATCGTCATTTTGTTGTCATAATTATTATTTAAATATAAACATAATTATTAAATAATCATTTAAAACAAATGCTAGTTATTTACAATTATTAGATACAATTTTTACAAATTTGTTAATAAATAATTTTATAATAAATATAATTATAATATAGCATAATGATATCTGTCTTCCGCCTCAAAAACTGGATTAAAAAAGTTTTAAGATAAAATACAATCTTTACATGTATTTAACTAAATTGTAAATTTGAATAAAGTAAAGAAATAATTATTACTAGAAATAAAGTTTAATAAAAAATTAGACACAAATTATACATATTTAGCGTAGGTATCTGTAGAGGAAAGTCGTCGATACTAACATAGGTCTCTAAAGTGACACCCCTTTATTTCTCAGAAACTAACTTTATCGCACTTTATTAATACTAATAAAATCATGATCTGCTTAGCTAATTAAAGAAGTACAAACTTATAATTCATGTATTTGTGGCTTATTTCTATACCAAATCAGATAAAAACCAATTCTATGAATCTAAGAAGAAAATTCTTACGGTATTCTTTTGCAAATTGCGTAATTAAAATAATAGTGACTTTATTATTGATAATGATATATAATTTTAAATGTTTATAGTCTGTGTTTATAATGATATATGGTCTTTGTATATTACGTGTCATTGTATTAAAATATTTTTCTTGCGCATACTACATCAACATAATATGTAATATTTTTTAAAAATAATTAAAAATAATAAAATCATCACACTCACATATTGCATGGTAATATTGTCAATGCATGAAGAACGAAGCAGCAAATAATCATCATGGATCTTGCAGTAGTAGATATGTCGTATACATTATTAGATTTTAATAGAAAAGTATAAATTTTAGTATGTATAAGTGTCAAATATATATATTTATACAATATATATTTTCATATTGCAAAACTCTAAGAGATATTTTTAATTTTTGTACTTACAATATAATTATCTTTTGATATTGTTTTAATTTGTTTCGACACATTTCTGTTGAATAAACCATTCATTACTGCACAACTTACTGTTTGCTCTAAATCAAATTATTGCTTTTAACTACTTTATAAATGATAATATTTTTTATTTCACGGTATATACATATTTATCTAAAATAATTGATGTATGGCGACGGACTATGTGGAGTATAACTGCTGTCTTCTCTGTTTTACAAAAGTGAATATATTATTCAGAATTAAACGCTATCATTTGTGTTGCTTTATGCAATGTCAATAGCATGCGAAATTAAAATTGTAAGACTCTACGTGTCGCTCGCTTGCGGGAGGCGGTTCCCCTTTATTACTTATTCCATTTAATTCAACATATTATATGTATATTTCTCTTTGCAAAAGCATCGACAACCCAAGAGAATATTAAATGAACACCGTGCGGAGGGTTGATGGAAACCTTACCTTCAGCTATTCAAGAATTCCGCTTGAAAATGAATCAACCAATGGACGTCTTTGATACCCGATATTTTCGTGTTAACAAGCTGTTGTTGTCGTTTCTCGGCTTGTGGCCAATGCAATCATCGTCTAACAAAAAGAAACTTTTTTATTGTACAATGTTTGGTATATTGATTCTATTACTGCCGCAGGTATAAATTCTTGTACACGAGTTAGAAAAAAAAATTGTAAGAAAATCAATATTGGAATTTAATACAACATCTAAATTTTCTAAAATTGTTAGTAATTTTTGCGCTATTGGAATTACTTTATAATATTACATAAAAAGTTATATATTCCACATTAGATATAGTATAATTTATATTAATAGATTGCATTCTTGTTCAAACGTATGAGAAATTTGAACGACTTTTACGATGTTCTATTAACTTTTCTTGGCACATGTTTATGTCTTTTCAAAACAATTAGTCTCCATTGGCAGACCGAAAAAGTGAGTATGCCGTAATGCATAATGTTTTTTTTCGTCTAAGAAAAATTGTCATGACTGCAGTTTAGGATGCTCGTTCTGCATGTTCATCATGATTGGTGCTTATCGGCAAAATACAATGATATTTGGATTTTAATGGAATACATGGAGAGAAATCGGATATTCACGCTAGTCTACTCAAGTACACCTATACAAAAAAATTTTACGATAGCCACAACCGAAAATAATAATAATTTTCGCCCATCAATACATTTGATTGTGGTAACTGTAAGATAGATTCATCTTTATAACCATAACCGTCAAGATATAAGTGCCAATCTTATACGGTTATATAACATGATTGTACTATAGTTCTTATAACTAAAAAATGTGTATTAATGGGCGACTTTTGGTCGTGGCAACCGTAGTCGTTTTTTCTTTGTAACGATAAGTATTATACTCAATGATCGTTTTACTAAGCAATTATGCAAAGCAATTATGCAATTATGTGTTTCCTTTTATCAGTTTTTGCAAGTACAGGCATAGCCAGTTTTGTGACAACACCACTCACCATACCGTTAGTTGAGAGAATATTAATGTCAAATGTAACAAGATCAAAACGAATGCCACATCCGACGGAGTTCTTCTTGGATATGGAAAAGTATTATTACATTCTTTTGGCAATTACGTTCGTAGGATACGCGGTATGCGGTATGATAGTAATCGCAACTGACACCATCTATTTCGCCCTGCTGCAACATACCTGTGGTACATTAGCTATACTAAGGTATTCTAACTTTGCTTTGGTTTACTTATCGATTTATAATAAAATACAATTTTACTCTTATATAGTATATGAATATATACTTACAGTTATCGTTTGACTGCATACGATAAATCGAAAAAATGTTTCAATCGTAATCCCACATCTAAAGGGGATACAGATGTTGAGAACATGGTACATTGTATACAACTACAAATCAGAATAGAGAGGTTCTTATAAATCAAGCAAAATTAAGATCTATCAGAAAATATTATAAATATGATTTTCCTATTTCTATTTGTTATCAATAGATTAATCTACTTGATTGAGACGACATTCGCGATATGTCTTTTCACTGACGTTGGCTTAGGCGTTCTACTTCAATGTTGCGGATGTGTTAGGGTTATAACATTTAATATACAATTAATATCTATTTAATAAACTATTGGTCCACTATTACATACTGCGACGGAAAATATTCTCGTATATTGTTTTAAAACGAATCGCTAATACAGAATTTTGCAGATTGTGACTCGTACGGAATTGGCAAGAAACGGTCCGCTTGTACTCATTCAATCTATTCGATCTTTTTTCACTAGCTGGCTAGGACAGAAAATAATAGATCACAGTTCTCAAATTTCTGTTGCCGCGTAAGTTATTAATGTAATTAATTATTTATTATTGTAATTATTAATTATTATTGTAGTTATTAATGTAAATAATGATGACTAATTTGAAAATAATAAAATTTTTAGATATAACGGAATATGGTACCAAATGTCTTTAGAAGCAAAAAAGATGTTGTTATTATTTATAATGAAATGTCAAAAACCGTATCACATAACTGTAGCGAAATTATATGCAATCTGTTTGGAAACTTACAGCTCGGTATGATAAAATTCAGTACATAAATATTAGCTGCAAAAATAAGTAAATCTCAAATTTGTATAAATAATTTATTTGGTAATTATTCAGATTGACGGATGATCTTAACCTGGACGTAGTTGTCAAGGTCATGATACTGAGTAATTTTCAAAAAATTTTAGGTATTACGCCGGTCACAGGCGTTCGTCCAAAAGTTATTAACAAATAAAGTTTAAAAAATAATGTCTTATTTCTGAGTTATATTTACCATATGCAATATTGAAAACTACCTTATACACTTCCTGCCTAGAGGCGTTCGATTTTCCATGTGACGGAATTTTCCACTGTACGTTCAAAATTTATTAACAAATTAAGTTTAAATAATAATGTCTTATTTCTGCTATCGTACACCCCAAAGTAGAAGGAAGGTGGAGGTGGAACTTCCTTCATGTGGAAAATCATATGCCAGTCAGTATGTATATAAAGTATATATAGTAAAAATAAGACGTAATTTTTGAACTTAATTTGTTAATAACTTTTGAATGTACAGTGACCGTCTAAAATTTTTGGAAGTCACACAGGGTTATGGCCTTGACATATGATAAGGTCAAGGTCATTAACTCGATGTCCATTAATCTGAATAATTTCCATTTATGTTTTAACAATGCCGAAAATATATAAAAATATTTTATTCAACTTTGCATACACAAAAATTATATTGTATATAAAAAATATACATTTTAATACTACATTATATTTTTAAGTTCATGAGAACATCCGTTTACTACGTTACGGTAATGGTATCATTGAACTCGGACATGTAATCATTTGTAATATGGAGGTCTGTGATTTGTTATCAAGAAGGTAATTATAAATAGATGTATTTTTGTTATCGTATGTATTGTCGAAAATTAGAAAAGATTAAAACAAATTTAAATCTTTTATATTTTTTACAATATTATATTTCTTATTCTAATTTCTTAGTTAATTTTCAATTAAGCTTCTACCTTAATAAATTTAATAAATTATAATAATTTATATGCAATTATATACTCGTGTATGCAGTAAAAAAATTGTGTATTTATGTTGAATTAAACCGTCCACTCACGTTCATTAATAGTTTGTGTTGAATTTTTTAACATATTCGAGTGTTAAATTGACATAATATGAATATGTTATTTAAATATTATTTGTTAAATTGTGATATTCTTAGTGTCAAAATAACACAATTTATGAATAAGTGAACAAATAACATAAACATAAAGCATTTTAAAATGTAAATTTTATGATCACACAATCAATAAAATGTTGATAAATTTTGCATATCATAAATGTCAATTTTAATTAACAAAAAAATATATGTTTCCACAAAAAATATGTCGATTTGTTTCCAAATTGTGTGGCTTCTTGTATTTATTTTTTTATATACATAATATTTTTAACTTTTTAACATATTCATCCTGTGTTAAATTAACTAAAAAATTTGAGTGGACCGTTTGCAATTTATGTTAAATTTGACATAATCTTTCCAACAGTGTCGAAACGTAAAAAAAATATAACTAAAAGTATTCAAAAGTTAGCTACAAATTATGCTTCAAATATTATTACATTATAGAAGCAAACAGAATTCTTTATCGATTATAAAAAATTTATAATTTATTAAATATATAATAATATCAATTATCTAATAATTACGGCAAAAATAACTTCATATCTAATTAAAAACCAAACTGTTTAAACCAAACTGTTAAAAAACAACATAAGTTCCTACATATTCTGAAATAATCTGTCTGTAATGATATATGGTCTTTGTATATAAACTTTCACAGTAAAATGTTTAATATGCCAATAATTAGTCGTATTCAAAATGTCATGAAAATCCAACAACATAAGTTCCTACATATTCTGAAATAATCTGTCTGTAATGATATATGGTCTTTGTATATTACGTGTCATTATATTAAAACATTTTTGTTGCGCATCAACATAATAATATGTAACATTTCTTTAAAATAATGAAAGCGTCACTCACATATTGCATGATAATATTGTCAATGCGTGAAGAACGAAGCAGCAAATAACCATCATGAATCTTGTAGTTGTTAGTATGTCATATATATTATTAGATCTTAATAGAAGAATACAAATTTTAATATGTATAAGTGTTAAATATGTAATATTTATTTATACAATATTTATTTTCATATTACAAAACTTTAAGAGATATTTTTATATTCATCTTTGTACTTCTAATAGAATTATCTTTTGATATTGTTTTAATTTATTTAGACACATTTCTGTCGAATAAACAATCCATTACTGCACAACTTACTGTTTGCTGTAAATCAAATTATTGTTTTTAACCATTTTATAAATGATAATATTTTTTATTTCATAGATATATACAAAATGTCCCGTAAATTTTTGCCATTGTACTTTTTGCCACGTTTTGCAATTTTCGCAATAGTTAACAAGATATTAATTACTAAAAATTACCAAATATTCTCGTCTTGAATAATTTTTTACTCAAATACTATCAATTTTATAGAAAAGCTGCAAGAGACAAAAATCGTCTATCTTCTTCTCATAAAGTTCTGAGAATTTCTTCAGAATTTTTTTAGAATTTTTTAATATCGTATTTTCTCATGTTGGTAAAAATAAGAAAATGCAGTACTAAAAAGTTAATAAAAAATTCTGAAAAAATTCTCAGAACTTTATGAAAAAAAAATTAATGATTTTTGTCTCTTGCAGTTTTTCTGTAAAGTTGATAGTATTTGAGGAAAAAATTATTCAGGACCGATATTTGGCAATATTTAGTAATTAATATCTTGTTAACTATTGCGAGAATTGCAAAATGGTACAGGACTTTTCGACTCAGTTTAGTCCGCTCTATCTGCACAAAAGCGATTGGCAAAAACTTTTGGGAAATCCTGTATAATCTAAACAAATGGAGTCCTTATTCAATTTTAAGTTTAAAAAATGTCTAAAATTTAATGTCTTATAAAACAGACTTACAGACAAAGAGCAAGGAAAAAAAAGAGGAAAAGAAAAAAAAACTTACTGGACATTCTTTTTCTTTCAAATTCTATTTGCAGTAGCACCGATATATTTAATGTAAAAATACTAAACTTGATAAAATTAATTATTCCAATATATCGACTGATTTCTTTAGTTTAAATAAAATAAGACGGTTTGATCTTTGCGATTCTGCAGCAGTTTGGGTGTATACTTACTACCATTTATCTTATAGTTGTAGGAATATCGCTTAATTTATAAAGCGATGGATATACAATGTACAGTCGCAGTTATAGAACTTTTCGATCACAAAGAGAATTCATCTGTTAAGAGAAACGCAATATACTACTCATAAATATGTGATTGCGAGATACTGTGAAATATATCTCATTGTCTTTTCGTTAGGCTGTTTCACTTTTTGAAAACCTCTAAAAGGAATACGGAAATACTGTTTCAAGGAAATAAATTCTGCGATTAGACGTGAACGTTCGACGAAATATCTGGTCGTTTCGAACAATTACTTTTCTCAATGTCCTTCTTTGACAATCGCTACTATTACCTTAACAAAAGGTTTCTGGCCGTAATCGGCCAATGGCCATTTCAATCGCGACTGGAAAGTAACGTGATGTTCGCCATTACATCTTTGTTCACTTTCAGTTTTATGTCCTTTCTGGTATTTAAAGAAATGCACAACAAGGAAACGTTAAAATCAGCACTGATAATTCGTTTCTGATTTTCGACAGTTTTGGGGCTTAGCAGCTGGGATAACGGATCTGAACATCGTTATGGACAACGTTTCGGAGATACTGGTGAATAGTGTAATCGCTATAAAGCTCATTAATAGCGTGTTTACTAATGACAAAGTTCGTATCTTTCGGCTGTATGAAAAGCTAATTGAATCATTCTGTGATTGTATGTAAATGATTTTTTCGAGCTATAGATGAAAGTACTCCTGCAGGACATCAAAAAGACATGGAAGATAGAACATACAGATGCAGAGAAAAAAATATTACAACATTACGCAGAGAAAAGCAGAACTTTCACGATAGGATACGCCAGTAAGTTACCTTTATTTTAAAATTTGTTTATTTTTTTCTATCGGATACATGTCTGGCAATATATGAGAAATTAATTCTAGCTTTTTATCCTCTCTTTTACTTCGTTCTTGTTATATTGTTATTATTTGTCGAAAATAATGCTTTTTCCTTCATTTTTTTCAAAATATTTCCGAGAGCATTATACAAGTAAGAATGTGTTTGCAAATGTTTTTTGAACATGCAGTCCACATTTTCGTTGTTTTTATTAAACTCCGTTTTCTTTCTGTTAAAATATTGTAACGTTTGAAATATAGAGGAAAATAAGAGGAAAATAAGTAATTTATAGAGAAAAATAAGTGATTTATATTTCTAGTTGCTTTATATGCGTCATGGCTTTTCTACTCAACGACATCAATCGTCGTCAGCGGAATCTATACGATTTTACCAACAAACAAAACATACACTGCCAAGTTCCCATATCGCATAGAACATGTTCTTGATATAGACAAATATTTCGAACTGTTGATGCTTCACGGGTTTATTAGCGTATTCTACATAGTTTCGGTGGTGATAGCCATCGACACAACGTTTGCACTTTACACCCAGCATATCTGCGCGTTGTTCGAATGCTTACGGTAAGTTGCCCTCGCGAAAAAGGTTGTATCAAGATCTCTTTTAAGAAATTCACAGAAAAAAATAAATTCCTGATTCAAGTATATTTTTATTCTTGAACGCTATTTACTTTTATTTAAGTATAAAATGTTCTCTTCAATTATAAATGTTCACCGGCATCAACAGGGTTGGGTAAATTAACTTTTTTTTTAACTCTAAATTAAGATACAAGTTAATTTATAATGAAATTAATTGAATTAAATTTAAGTTAATAAAAAAAAGTAATTGAAAAGTTAAAAGTTAAATTTATTTATTTTTTATTTTTTTATTTCATGAGAGAGATTCCATGGTTTCAGTCTTACAAATAACAGAAATGACAAATACATACTGTAATTAGGAAATACTCTATATTTTATTTACATGTTTTGTTCATATATACTGTTTACATAGACTGTTATATATACTGTTTGAACATTTTGTTCAGATATACTTATTAAATTTAAGTAATAAAACCATTTCGAAATTTTTGTCGGATATCTTTTCTCGCAAGTTATCGAAAGTGAGTCCTCCTGCATTGAACAGCCGATCAACGTAAACCCACGTGACTAAGCCGAATTTGGTATTGATGTGTTATAATTTAATAATAAGGAATAATAGATTTCAATCTATCAGATACTATAGATATATCAAAATACATGGTTTCTGATAGATTGAAAGCGTCGATTGTGTAATTTGAAATTTAATGAAAATTACAAAAGTGAGCAAATTCACTAGAATATTTATAATTTCGTTGGTCAACATCTATTAAATTTGCTTACTTTTGCAATTTTCACCTTATACTAAGCTATCGCTATTGCCGCGTATTATGTCTGAGACTTAACTTAAAAAAAAATTAAATAAAAATTAATAGTTACAGATAAAATATAACAAAATTAAGTTAAGAGTCTAAATTGTAACTAAATTAAGTTAAAATTAATTAATTTTTTTAACTTTTTAACTTAACTTTTATCTTTTTAACTTTGCACTACCCAACCCTGGGCATCAATAATAAATAGATTTATGCAAAGTATATTTTATTCTTAAAATTGTATGTATTCTTGTTTCTAAAATCATTAGTTCTAACAAACTCAATCGTATTATTTGTAAACTATTCATTCTTGGATTAAGAATTACAAATTTAAAAATTCGCCAGCAGGCGGCAACAGTGTGTACAAGGGCCTCTCAGTAATATCAAGATGTCGGAAGTGCATGGGTGTAGTGAATGATAATTGACGTGGTTTTATGAGTGAACTGTTGCATTCGTGGAACATTCCTTTAAATGTGGTTCGATTTTTAAGGGTGGATGAGATATTCAGCTCGTCCTAATGTTTCTGTCAGTTATATTATAAATGGGGATGCGTGAACAGCCGGCCGACTTTGTCCCTGCGACGTGACAATTATAAAGAGGTGCCTATACAAGCGGGCGAATTTTCCGCGGCGGATTGCAGATCTGCTATCCACAGTTAAATGGACGAGATGAGCAATGAATCCGTCGCGGCGGATCCGCCTGTATATGCAAGCCAGCGTTGTCTACCATTGTGTTGACCACAAGGTTGACCGTCTGTTTGCATATTACTTATTTGCAATATGGCTAACGGAGGTATTGATAAAACGGTTTCAACATTTCACTTACCTTTGAGCTACATTAATAGAGGGTATAATCCAAATTTGATTCAGTTTATCGTCACTTACTGCAGTATTGATTTCTGTTATCTTAATATTACTGGAAAACATACTGTGGATTTGAAATAAGTTGACAAAAGGTATCATTGAAAAAAATAATGCTAATATAAGCATATTTAATGTTGAACACATGTGCAACTTTATTCTTTTATTGAAATAAAATTTGTTTTTAACTAAGAATAAAATTTATTTTATTTTACGAATAATTTATTGTTAATCGGAAATTGTTTATTCTTGGCGCTATTCTAAGCATAAAATATTCTTGGGTTAAAACATTTATGCATTTCTTTAAGAATTTATTTTTTTGTGCAAGGCTCGGATTTTGTATCACTCGAACCAAATATTAAGGATGATGAAACGTATCGTGACATAATTGGCTGCATCAAATCGTATCAACATGCCTTAAAGTTAGTATTAACGTAGTTATGTGCGCGCGCGTGTGTGTGTGCGTGCAATACTTTCACAGTATATTCTAGAGATAAAGTATCCGGAAAAAGATTGAAAATACGAAAATGGACATGCAAATCCGAGTAATTGGCAGAAAAATAGATCGCAGAAAGCTACATGCAAGAATAAATTACCCTTAATTTGCTGTGCCGAGGACACTGAGGGTTGTGCTGACTTGTGCTAGGTTAGCACAACTCATATTTAAAATATTGTTTAAAAAATCGCAAAATGGGAGGCTGGCCTAAAAAATCGTTCTTTTTTTCATTTTTTAACGTATTTTTTGTGTTTTGACTTTAATACTCGAACACAATGTAGCACAAACCTAGCACAATTCTCAAAATAATTCTAAAAGTGGAGGGCTAACTTAGTATAAGCCTCTGGAATACACTTTAAAAATATTGTACGATAGTTGTTAGACACCCCGTGTATATATATATATGTATATATATGTATACACAGGGTATCCGAATTCTTCCGACAGAGTTCGTGGACATATAGAATGGACTAAATAATGGAATAATTAATTTACTTATAATTTAGTCTACTTATCAAGATTAATACATAAAGCTCAATTGAATAGAACAATTTAAAAGATATCAAGGATTAAGAGCAAAAGCTGATTTTTAGTTGTTAATATTTAACAATCTTTACAAAATAATATACATTAAAACAGACGTTTCGACCATAATCTATTTAAACAAATTTAATGTATAAACAATATCAAATCTTATAGGAGACCTAATCTAATCAAATATAATGTATATTATGTAATGTATACTATGTATGTATACTGTATGAAACCAAAGGCAACAGCCGGTTGTAATCCGCCGAACATGATACGCTAGTGCGACACGATCGCCACATGCATAACATCGCTATAACAATAATCATACTGACTAACTACATTTGGAATATAAGAAGAAGAGAGAAGTAACATATTTTAATGATTTTTACTGCTTTAGCATGTTATAAGAACGAATCAAATTAGGCTTTTTAAATGATATTGTAATAAGTATAGAAATTTTACTAAATATCAATTGTGCTTGTTACTTATAGTAAAACAACGTTGAATATTATAGTATAACAATATGACCTAATTATGGTCGAAATGTTTGTTTTAATGTAGTTTTAATGTATATTATTTTGTAAGGATTATTAAATATTAGCAACTAACAATCAGCTTTTGCTCTTAATTTAATCTTTTAAATTGTTCTATTCAATTGAGCTTTATGTATTAATTTTGATAAATAGACTAAATTATTTTATTATTTTATATTTTTACATGTAGATTTTCTGATGTGTTCTCATCTAACTATGCAACATCATTTCTCTTTCAACTGGGCAATGTAATTATATCTTTGAGCTTCGGCGCGGCTGAGGTAAACATTTGAAATACATAAGTGAGTGCAAAAAAAATATTCGTACAGAGTAAAATATTTTTTTAAAAAACTTTATTTTTAAAATTAAATATTATCCAGTGAGAAATGAGTCATCGAAATGATGTCGAATTGATACAAATACGATGATTTCAACATCGATTTGACGTCGATTCGACGTTTAATTGACGATCATTTCTTATTGGATAATTAACTATTTATTCATAAAGAATAAAATAAACTGTATGTTTCTTAAAATTATATATACCAAAAAGATACGTATTAATTAAAACAAAATATATCATTTGAAAAAAAGCGAAAATTAAAAATTTTATTGTTTGAATGCTCAAAAAGTATTCATACAGATGATAAATTTATAGCTTCTAAAATCAGGAATACATGCGAAGCTCGTTTGTTTATGTTAGAACAGAATGTATTCATTGTATAAAATTGCTAATTAATGTTTGTTTTCTACAAATAAGACTTTTTTTATAACAAATTTCCTTGTATGAATACTTTTTGTTCTCACTGTATATGGAAGTTTTAAACGATAATTGCTTTTTTATTTGAAAACATCTAATAACATGTAATTTTAGTTAATAATGGTAGACAATCAATTGGGCGAAATTATCAGAATTCTTGCTTCTACTTTATCGCAATTGATACATATATATTTCCTAAGTTTGATTTCTCAAAGATTGATTGATCACAGCAGCGGATTCCAAAACGTAATGTACGCAATTAATTACATTTGCTAGCTAACATTTGCTTATATCAGAAAAGATGCATGTGTAAAATCAGAAAAAATATATTTTAGCTGTTTTATGTATTTATTTTTCGTTTTAAACAATTAAATGGTCAATGTCGTCATTTTGTAGGCTAAAATTACATGAATACTAACTCAAGTGTGAAATGCATTAACAGTTACAGCTGCGATTGGTATAACATTTCGAAATCGAAACATCTCTTGAGATTTACTTTGCTGCGTACTACTAAGCCGTGCCAAATAATAGCTGGTAATATGTTTGTAATGTCGATGGAGACTTTTAACTCGGTACGTGTAAACGTAACATTATTTTGGTAATTATTTAAAATACATTATTGTAATATTATTTTTAGATCTTAAAAGTATCTTTATCGTACTTCACGATGCTTACGTCACTACAAGTATCGTAACTGAAGGTTTGTAATGGAATTAGAAATTGTATAGTCTCTGGCGTAATCAATATCATTATTGTCCTCGTCTATTAACCATTTAATTTACTATATCAAATATATAAATTAAAACATTTTGCTAGTGCACTAATTAAAACATTTTTTTAATATTGTCAATTTTGTATTGATATGTGTTACGTACATTTTAAATAACCCGCGAATTGATATAATCATAAGTTACTAGCGCCAATGTAGCGGCAACATTTTGTACGGAAGAGTCCCTATAATGAGAGTGGGGACATGAGACTGGAAGAACGCCACTGTCAGGCCCCGGCCGGAAACAGCAAATAACGCGCGCGCAATTCAAAGTTTTGGTAATAGTAAAATTTGGTAATAGTAAAAAATTATAATCACAATATCCGTAATTATTGATTAAATCATGTTGCATATGTATACAGATTAGTTTGTCGATTTTAACTCACCATTTTTGCCGGGCTTCATCGTAAAAAGCCAATTTATAAACACAATATAACATACCTCACATAACACTGAATTTTTTGTCGGATTCCAATTTGGTTTGTCCAGTACTCAAACTACCGCAATCCACTGGGTTCTCCTGTCATCTTTAGGGAACATTGATGTCTTGATCCCTTGTGTTGATCTCGAATTATCAATTATAGTTTCAATTCATTTTTTTTTCAATTTGTTGAAAAATTTTAATGAAAAAAATATTAAAAAAGTTTTAATACAAAATAATTAATATAAGAAATAAAATTTATTTAAAAAAAGTGTATTAAAAAAAATTATATATGTGTATACTGCGTATGTCTGTACACTAGTTCATTCTTATTTAATAATCTTAATTCAATAATGAAACTTCAATGATGAGTGGGCTATTGGAGCCTTACGCAAGTTATTATATTGCGAATAATGAAATCAATATAAAGATATTATTTAACAAATTATATTTAAATTCAAACAATCGAATCAATTCAATCAAACGCCATTTCGATCTTTGGTCATCTTCAGTGATTTTACACATTAAAACCTTCTTAAAAACCAATACAATATGTTAACTTCTATGTATATATAAGAACTAAAATTCTTCATTCGTCAAGTATATAAAATTCGTTCTTCGTTACCATATTAGTTCTACTAAATGTTGTCACACATCTTATTATTATATCCCTGGTTACGTTACGTTATGTTATGTGGAACATCGCAGATCCGAGGATTATCTTTGCATTGATATCATTATTCGCAATATAATAACTTGCGTAAGGCTCCAATAGCCTACTCATCATTGAAGTTTTATTATTGAATTTATTTGAGCCGGTTTTCTATTAATTGTTAATCTTAATTCATTCTTTCTTCAATCTGTTTAACATTGTAATATCATCAGTTAATACATCATTCAGTTGACAGATCATTCGTGGCGACAAGTGACACTAGTAAACAACAGACCGTATATAATTACAAATATATGTAAAATAATAAAAGTGAAAAGATTATTGAAAATTATTCAAAGTTTGTTGATAATTTATAATCTATATAACACTGTATGATAGTATCTTGAAAAATTTATATTTTAGAACTGTGAACAATATTTTTTGAAAATAGCGCTTCCGATAAACTCGCACTGAGAGAAAAGATTTTATTATAGGAACAAATCAAGGGAAAGCAAATGTGATATTTGTTAAAAAAACAATCGAATTATTACGATTGCAAATTAATTCGTCAATGTAACAAATAATCAATGGTATCGCTAGCAAATAAGAGGCTCATATATATATAAAAGTCGTAGACGGTTGCAGGGTCTCAAATCGTAAGAAATTGATTAATTCTAGTCAAGTATTCTCCCTATATTTGACTGTGCTTGATCGGTTTCCTACAACTTAAGACTCCACGATCATCTACGAATTCTATGTAAACGAGCTAAAGTCTATCCAAAAGATAGGTTAGATTCTATATAGTTTGTTTCTGTTACTAATAATTAGTTGGTATAGCAGACTAGCAGCAATCACAACAACATAATTTGTTGTTACATATTTACCGATCACCGATTAAAGGTACTGGTGGCTTGCTAAATTAACAAAATCCTTTCTCTTTATAGTGCGATATAACTAATTCCTGACTGGATCTTTTGGTTTAAATAAAATAAGGCAGTTTTTGCGATTTTGCAGTTTGCATGCAGATTACTACCATTTATCTTATAGTTTTAGGAACTTGCTCGATTTATAAAGCGATGGATATACAATGTACAGTCGCAGTTATAGATCTTTTCAATCACGAAAAGAGTCGTCCATTGAGAGACAAGAGATTACTCATAAATATGTGATTGGTACTGCGGGATATATCTCATCGTTTTGTCGTAGCGCTATAATACTTTTCTTTTTAAAAATATTTTCAAAGAAAATAATACGGAAGTACTATTTAGTTTATATCAAGGATATAAACTCTGCGACAATCGTGAATATTCGACAAGATATCTGATCATTTATCGAACGATAATATTTTCTCAGTACTGCAATATGTCTTTCTTTGACAATCGCTACTATTACCTCAACAAAAGGTTTATGGTCATAATCGGCCAGTGGCCATTTCAATCGCGAGTGGAGGGTAACATGCTGTTTGCTGCAGCATTTTTGTTCATTCTCAGTTTGATAGCCTTTGAGGTGTTTGAAATATATAAAGAAAGGATACATTAGAATCGATGTACATTTGATGATACGTTTCTCATTTTCAACAGACTTGGGGCTTAGTAGCTGGTATAACAGATCTGAACATCATCATGGAAAACGCTTCGCCTTTATTAGTAGATTGTTTCATGATGCTGAAACTCATGAATTGTGTGTTTACTAATAACAAAGTTTGTATTCTTACGTTCTGCCGTATATAAATGAATCAGATCGTAATGTGATTATATACCAAATAATTTTTTCGAGCTGTACAGATTAAAGAGCTTCTGAAGGACGTTGAAGAAACGTGGAAGATAAAACATACGGGCCCGGAGAAAGAGATATTACAGCATCACGCGGAGAAAAGCAAAATCTTCGCCATACGATACGCGAGTAAGTTGTCTTTATTGTACAATACACAATTTACTCATTTCTTTCTTTCGGATAAATACTGCACATCTAGTAAGATATGAAACATTGATACACACACACTTTTAAAGCACTATAAAAATACAAACGTACAAAATTATTTCTCTATATAATCTCCGGACTTAGAAACACATTTTTCCCAACAAATAGGTAGTTTTTTTATTCCGCTATTGTAAAATAAAGGTGGTTGTGACACCAGTCAATTGTCCAAGAACGCTTTGACAGCAACATCGTCATCAAATCTCTGTCCTTCGAGTGCTTCTTTTAGTGATACAAACAAATAATAATCGCAGGGCGATAAGTCCGGAAGGTGTTCCAGGGTTGTAGTCCATAACAAATTCTCACTTTTTTGTCGAGTTTGGGCAGCTGTATAGGATCGGGCATTATCGTGTAGCAGAATAATATCTCGTATTGGAAATTCGCGTCTTTTCCGACAATATGCGAGTTTTGTTTAGTTCAAAAGTTGGCAGTAGTATGTGGCGTTCACAGTACGACGTTCATGGGGAAAATCAATATACAAAATCTTTTTTGTGAAAATAAAAAAATCCTTTTTGTTGAAATAAAAAAATACAGTTGCAAGAACCTTTCCAGCTAAAACTGACGTCGGTTGTCTTCATTTTCAACTGCTTCTCGTCCTTCCAAAAATTGTTTATGTCACGCGTACGTTGAATCTTCTTAAGAGTATTGTCCCCGAACTGTGCCTTAAGCCTTCTCAAAATTTTGGTCGGTTTTACGCCCTTTTTAGTAAGAAACTTGATAATAACCCATTGCGCAACAGGCGAAGATACCTCTTGCCCTGACATCGTGTACTGACTAAAGGAGCGGTAGTGTGCATGGGATCCTCTACGGGGAGGATCTCCTTCAGGCATCCCTAACTGTAATGCTTAGAAGCCGCACCTCTCTTCGTTCACCTCACGGCACGTATAAAAATAAGTTCGGTTTATATTTGATTCACCCTGGTATTACCTTTTTACTCTCTCTTTTGATTTGTTCTTATTACGTTATTATTATTATTGCCCAAAATTTTTTTCTTCTTCCTTTTCTTTGAAATATCTTCAAAAGTATGTAAGTTGGAATATTTGCAATTTTCTATTCTAAATACTAGCTTACCTTTTTATTGTACATACATACATATATACATGTTAAATAAACTCCATTCTCTTTCTATAAAAATATTACGACTTTTTGAGCAATGTAAAGGAGAAGGTGTAACATTCCAGTTGTTTTTTACGCTGTGTGGCTGTCCTACACTCTGACACCGGTCGTCACTAGCGGGATGTACAAGATTTTACCGACGAACAAAACGTATGACGCTAGGTTTCTATATCGATTGGAACATGTTCTTGATATGGACAAATATTTCAACATGCTGATGCTTCATGGATTCATTAGCGTATTCTATGTATGTCATGTGCCGATAGCTCTCGACACAACGTATACACTTTGCATCCAACACATCTGTGCGTTGTTTGAATGCTTACGGTAAGTTGTCGTCACGAATAAACTGCATCGAGATCTCTTTTTATAAAAACAGTAATATAATAATTTTATTAAATAGCTATAACATAGAGCGCATACAAAGCTCGGATTTTGTTTTTCTTCAGCCAAACATTGAGGATGATGAAGCATATTGTCACATAATTGACTGCATCAAATCCTACAAACATGTTTTAAAGTTAGTATTAATGCAGGCTTTAATGTGCGCGCGCGCGCGCGTGTGTGTGTGTGTGTGTGCGCGCATTTATGCCCACACGCGACTCACACATTTTGCACAGTATAATAGAACTTACAAAATATTTGTAAAATACCTCATTTTCAAATTCATGTCAATTTATGTGTTAAATTTTGAATTAAATATAATCGTTTACAGATTATATATATATTACATTTTGTTAAATAAACTAAATTATTTATTTTAATTATTTTACATGTAGACTTTCCGATGTGTTGTCATCTAGCTACTCAATAGCATTTCTCTTTCTATTGGGAAATGTAATTATATCCTTAAGCTTCGGTTCAGCTGAGGTAAACTTTCAAGATACATATATGGTAGCCTTCAATGTATATGTGATAATTAATTTCTAATTTAAAAAATGCCTAATAAAGTTATGTGATTTAAGCTGATATTAGTAGACAAGCAACCGGACGAAATTATTAGAGTTCTCTCTGGTAATTTAATGCAAGTGCTACACATATATTTACTGAGTTTGATTTCGCAAAAACTGATTGATCACAGCAGCGGACTTCAAAATGTAATGTACGCAATTCGATTACATTTGTTAGCAAATAATATTTAAGTAATCTAAAAAATATATTAAATATACAAAGAAAATATGTAAAATAAAAGAAAATTTATTATAGAGAGAGTTGTTCACACAGGTTAATGGTTAATGTCGTCGTTTGGTAGGCTAACAAAAATTATATAAAAAATTAAGTGTTGAAAACATTAACAGTTACAGTTGCGATTGGTATAAGATTTCAATGAGATCGAAAGATCTTTTGAGATTTACATTATTGCGTACTACTAAGCCGTGCCAAATAAAAGCTGGTAAGCTGTTCATAATGTCAATGGAAAACTTTAGTTCGGTATGTGCAAAACGTAATATTATTTTGTTGATTATTTAAATTATTTAAAACACAATATCATTACGATATTATTTTTAGGTTGTACAAGTATCCTTATCGTACTTTATGATGCTTATATCACTACGATAAAAATCGTAACTGGATGTTTATAATAGAAATATCAATGTTTAGCTTTTAGGATTATATCAATATTATTTAATATTCTACTATCATATGCTATACCAAATTGTGTGAGACATATAAGTTCAGACATTTTTCTATTGCACTAATAAAAACATATTTTTAAAGAATTTATCAATTTTGTATAAATCGATTAATTACTTCTTTTACACGAAATCACAGTCATAATAAAATATATAATAAATATAGATGTAAATTGTCATTTTGTTGTCATAATATTAATCGGATATAAACATAATCATTAATTAATAATCATTTAAAACAAATGTGCAAGTTATATAAACACAGTTTTTTCGTATTTATTAATAAAGTGTACAATATAATATGTATATATATCAAAATAAAATGTTACAAATTTTTTCTCGGTAACTGGGCATTTTAGAGAAAAATATTTCAGACAAAAGTTGTATGATTTGAAGGAGGATATAACATAGTGCCATTGGTTTGACCTTAGGGAATTGTTTGAAGATCATGTAAAGAGAATATAAACCAACCCAAGCATAGCGTAGCATTCACAGCATTCGTAAGAAGCAAATGGATCGCAGCCTATATCATATTAATTATTCATTTGAAATAATGGCTTGAAAAAATATTTTTTACATGCTTACTTAATATTTAATGAATGTTTATTTTACATTATTTATTCATTTAAAATGTGATAAAAAGGAAATTTATTTTCATCATGGTGTGTCCCAAACGTAGCTCTAGTTAAATGAAAAACGGAACAATGAAAAGTGAAAATTTCTGTTATTTTATTAAAAATAATAAAAAAATTTTTCACTTTTCATATTTCCGCCCTAGAGAAAAAGTTACGTGATCATTAATAACTTCGACTGTGTTCAGATTCCTATTCGGTGCTAATAGCCCGAGAAGATTAAAACCGTGCTATTCAAATAGCACCGTGCTATTCAAATAGCACCGTGCTATTCAGGTAACATTTTAATCTTCTTATTCATCGAATATTAAGCAAGGATAACATATTTATAGAATAGCCTTATTTTCAGCAAAAAAAATTTTCAACAGTTACAAAATAAATATTCTGCTGAACAGCCATTACGATTTATTACAGTCACTCATGGTGGCAATATCTGAAGTTTTTTCTGGACCAAATAAATCAACAGAACCTTAGGGCATATCTAGAAAATTATCCAATCACATTTTATATGTGTCTTTATTATAAAAATGCAGTTGGATAATTTTTCTTATACGGTTATACAAGTTTGTCTGCAAGATAGACCCTTACTCTACGATTGCAAAAGTCGAAAATATAAAAAAAGGAAAAGAAAAGATCTGTTCGTGTTACTTAAAATGCTTAAAAATGTTTGTAAACTCTTTAAATGAGATGAATACCCAGTAAACATAATGTTATATAACGTACTTTTTATTTGTAATATCAGCTCAACTTGATAACTGTAATATATAACACACTGTGTATATATGGCGTTCTGTTTAAGTTTCTTTCGGGACGCTTGTATAGAGAGCCGAAAATCTTATACAAAATTTGGGATAATTGGTCACTTTAATTGGGAGTTTCTGAATATTATTGTTGTTTTTTTTACTTTAATTATTTAATATAATAATAAATGCATACTCGTATATTCAAACACTCTTCTAGTATATCAAGTTCATAAGAAGCTCAAATAAGATTCCAATTTTTTGTTCATATTATGTTAATTATATCTTTTTTACAAAACGCGATTTTTTAATATAATAAATGTAATTAAAAATTATCATAATTATCATATTTTATTATCATAATTATTAATTAAGCAATTATAATTATTAGATAATACATATACGTATAATCGTACAGAAAAATCATATATAAAATAAATTACAAGATAAAAAAATGCACATAATTTTGCAAGTTTGTTTACCAGATTGTACAAAATATATTTATCTTTTGTGTTCAGTTCAGTCTTTAAAAGTTAATTTAGAAAATGCCAACAAAATAAAATGCATATAAAGCAAGTTTAAAATTATTACAAAAAGTGAAACGTATTTAATAAATAGAAGAACTACGTTATATATGCATAGTTATAAGCTTATTCTTATTTAGCAATTATTTTTATTTTTCCGTTAAACCACTTTGATAAAAGTTCATATCATCTGTTGGTATATATCGGATCATTTATCTAAGTAACATAAGCAGATAAGGCACATTTTACCATATACAGTTAGGTACATTAGGAAAATGGAAATAAAAAAATTTGTCAGAAGAGGTCTTTAAAATTTGGTCTATATATAAACTGTAGACTTTAAATAATACACAATTTTCTTAATTTTTTTCTTAGATTTTTTACGAATAACTTGTATTTGCAAGAATTTATTTCAAAAAATAACTTGTGAAAGAATACATTTATAATAGTTTGTTCTAATAACCAAACCTTGACAATATTATGAGAAAAAGAATATTTTCTAATGTTTGAGAAAACGGCTAATACATTTTCTATTTCAACTTACAAAAGAGCTAAAATCCAGCTCAATTAGTAGAATCATTCTGCATATTTAATTGCTTAAATTACATGTAAAAATACTATACGTCGTAGAACTAATTCCTTCGACATCAATTAGTTTCAGACAAGTATTAATCAAGCAAGAAAAGTAAATTGTTTCATTGTTGATCACATGAATTATATGTTTCGTACTACTTTTTATCTTATAGTTTTACTTGATTTATAACGCAAAGGGTATAGAATGTCTGTCGCAGATATTCATCGGTTACAAAGGGTTTCGTTAAGAAAAATATGACTCATTACTTATAAATATGTAATGCATTGTTACGCAAAATTGTGGAGTATTATCTGAGCGTAGTTTTTTCACGTTGCACTCCGTTTCTTTTAGAAATCAACCGTTTCCAAGGGAATACGGAATAAGTTCTGCGATTAGGTGTGAATATTCGACGAGATATGTGATTGTCTCGTAGAATATTCTTTTATTGGCTTGCTATAACAAAATGTCTTTGTACGACAAACATTTCTATCATTTCAATAAAACGTCTCTATGCATTATCGGCCAATGGCCGTTTCAATCGCGACTGAAGAACAACGTAATGTTCGCCTTTACGGTGTTTTTCATTTTCAGTTTGGCGACCTTAGAGGTGGTTAAAGATACGCACGACAGCAAACGTTAGAATCGAAACTGATGGTCTATTCTTCATGTTCTGCAGCTTTGGGGCTTGATAGCTGGAATAGCAGATTTGAGCATCATTATGGAGAATACTTCGCCGTTATTAGTGTGTACCTTCATCATTACGAAATTAATCAACAGTATCAGTAATAATTATAAAGTTCGTACATTATGTTTTTGATGCGCATAAAGTTAATCAACTTGTTTTTTTTTATAATTGTAATCCGCACGATTTCTTCGAGCTGCAGATGAAAGAGCTTCTAGAGCATATTGAAGAGACTTGGACAGTAATACAAGAGGGACCAGAGAATAAAATATTACTATATTATGCGGAGGAAAACAAAATCTTTACAATACGATACGCAAGTGGGTTGCCTTCATTTTATAACAATAAAAAATTTGTCACAGCCTTAACCCTCCATCTGCAATCATATTTTTATTTCCTTTGTCCAGTTCAAGTTCTTTTACTCTTCTAGACTTTCAAAAAATGTGAAAAAATTTAGAATTACTTTTTAGCATCTTTATTACAAATTACCAGATTTTTAACAATGTATTTTAGAAAAGGAACTTGAACTCTTCTCTCTTTTTTTTCTTGAATAAATTTAAGAGTGAAATTTCTCAAATTTCACTTGTGTCAAGAAGGACTCAGATTGCAAACGGAAGGTTACAATATAAAAAGATCTAGCAGTACATAAAAAAATCATTGATTTTTAACGTCGCTTTGAATCTATTCTTAGCAAATTATTTTTTAATTCAAATTACCTCCTTCTTTATTCTTTTTGTCTTTTTCCTCGAATTATTGTATAAAGAGTCTTTTAACAGATTAAAAAATGTTTTTTGTTTTCAAAATTAGATTTGAATTTTCATTGGATTTTTATATAAACCTATATTCTTTTTACTTCAATATCATAACTTTTAAAACAGTATGAAGAAAAAAAACTTATTACAGTCGGTCTTTATGCAATGTGGCTTTTCTATACTACTCCACCGATCATTGTTAGTGGGATATACACGCTTTTACCGACGAACGAAACATACTCGGCCAGGTTTCTATATCGCCTGGAACATGTTCTTGATATGGACAAATATTACAACCTGTTGATGCTTCACGGGTTTATCAGTGTATTCTACATAGTCTCTGTGCCGATAGCTGTCGACAGTCTGTTCACACTGTGCATTCAGCATGTTTGTGCGTTGTTCAGATGTATAAAGTAAGTCGTTTAAGGAAACAAAGCGGTAGTTTTGAAAGAATCTTTAAACACGACTATATTTCGGACAAAAATTATACTTTTTATCAAATAGATATAACATAGAGCAAATACGAGGCTCAGAGTTTACATTGCTCAATCCAGACATTGCAGATGATGAAGCATACCATAGCATAATCAGCTGCATCAAATTGTACAAACGTATCGTAAAGTAAGTCAGCTTCTTTTAGATTGTGCAAAAATGAAAATTAGGTAAAATATTAAATTTTTATGAAATAATATGATGTAATTTTATTATTGTAACGTAATTATGGCAATTTAATTAACTTTTTTAATTGTATATTACGTAAAATAATTTTATATTAAATTTTATATAGTTTAACTTATTTAATTATTTTAGAATGTCTATTAGTAATAAGGCTCATAAAATTTAAAAACCAATAAAGAAAAAAGGCTACGAGCCAAAAATTATTTTATAAAATTAAACATCGTTAATATAAAAGTTCGAACATAAGTAAAAAAAACATAAGTACAAAACAATCCTTTAGTTGATTCAATACAAGTTAGTAGGCAACAGAATATTAAGATCAATCGTATTTAGATGTGTTCCATCATTTTCACACGAAAACTTATATCTATAAATTTTCATCATTATCATAAGTTATTAAATCCACCATCTCTACCATTTTAACAAATTCTAGACTAGTGTATTATTAAATATAATTATATGTAAAATATTATTTTTTCATATATGTAACAATACAATTATATATGTTTGTAGCTAGTGTACCGGGAAGCACAATAATATGATATTTGAATTTCACACATTGATAAGAATCCGAAGCGTAGATCGAAACTTATATTAACGAATCCAGAAAATAAAACCATATACACACCAATTACTAGTGTGACTCGTAAAGGTATCTGCATATCCATTAATACAATGTGCTAGCAATAAACAAACAGATGTTTCGATCACAATCGGATTATTATCAATGTTAAAAACATAATATAAATTTATATTTCGCTCCCTCTAACAAACGCTGGTAACATAAAAACGATTATCATCCTGTTCACAGTTATAATGTAGCTTGGAAAAAATAGTCGCATGACAATAGTCAATTGCAGTCAATCGTTGAATTGCTTGAATAAAGTTAGATAATTGTAGTCAAACATTGATTAACTTGAATAATGTCCTTAAATATAATGTAAATCAGAGAATATAACGCAAGAAAACGACTTTAGTCCTTTGTAAAATATCAAAATTTCTTCAGTCAAAAAATAAAAAGTATTTCTGGCGTAAAAAGTCGGTTGAAATTAGAAACAATGGAAATTAGAAAGTCGGTTGAAATTAAAGACAATGGAAATTAGAGATAAGAAGTAAAATAATGTTCTGTCTTTTCGGTGTTATGAGATATAAAATATAAATTTATATTATATTTTGTTTTTACCGTTTGTAATATTATGTTTTTAACATTGATAATGATCCGATCGCGATCGAAACGTCTGTTTGTTTATTGCTAGCACATTGTATTAAATTAACTAAAAGGATTGTTTATTTTTACTTATGTTCAAACTTCTATATTAACGATGTTTAATTTTGTAAAATAATTTTTAGCTCGTAGCCCTTTTTCTATTGGTTTTTAATTATTTTAGACTTATTCGAATAAACTAATAATAATAGACTAACAAAGTTTGAACTTTTCACACACAAACATCCTGTGTTGGTTTATATAAGCATTATCCATATCAATCGATAGATTATAATAATATTTGTTTCATCATTTTACGCAAAGGTTTTCTGATTTGCTTTCATCTACTTATGCAACATCTTTCCTAATTATGCTGGGAAATGTAGTTATTTGCTTGAGCTTTGGCACGGCGGAGGTAAAAAATCTTTCTCAAGATGAATCTGAAATGTTTAAATAATATAATTGTATTATTTAGAAAATATCTAATAAAATATATTATTTAAGTTGGTAATGGTGGACAATCAATTTGACGAAATTATCAGAATTGCCGCTGCTAATGTAGCACAATTACTACACATATATTATCTGAGTTTAGTGTCTCAAAGATTGATCGATTACAGCAACGAACTCCAAAATGTGATGTACGCATTTGTTTGACAACAATGTTTAAACGATTTTTGCACTAATTTTTAAAAGACTTATATTGTATATTAAATCGAAGAGAAGATGTGTAAGATCAAATACCTCTGGCAATAATATATTTCACAATTTGTTTGGCTTAAATGTATATGTATTCAACATTTAGAACGATTTTTAAAAGTTAATGCCATCTTTGGTAAACAAATGAAAAGTGTATGAAAAAAAAGTAATGTATCCAATTCATTATCAGTTATAGCTGCTACTGGTACACGATTTCATTGAGATCTAGACATCTCCTGAGATTCACATTAATGCGTGCAACTAAACCGTGTCAAATAAAAGCTGGTAATATGTTTCTAATGTCGTTGGAGACTTTTAGCGGGGTATGTACGAAAACGTAATATTACTTTGATGATAATTCGATCAAACAAAACGTATTTATGATATTATTTTCAGCTTTTAAAAATGACCTTGTCTTATTTTACAATGCTCACTTCAGTCCAATAACAGTATAATGGTTCGCGTATAATGGTTTACGCGCGTTGGAAGAATTAAAACCATGTTAAATAAATAAACTAACAATTATCATACGTGTGATATGGCAATTGCTATCTTATTTATTTAACATATCAAATATAACAACTAAAGCATTTTTCTTGTGCACTAACCGAATATGTTTTTAAAAAAAAACTTTTTAATATTGTATGAGTACTATTTCTTTATACAAAATTATTTATATGTGATAACTGATAAATATATATACATATGTATCATTATATTGTGTGGTTAGAATTATTAATTTCGTCAAACTTATTTAGTTATAATTGAATATATCATATAATATTTATTTTTTAAAATTAACTAGTATACTATTAATCATCAAGAACTGAGTAAAATATTCTAGCATTAAAAACAATATACTTTTATTGTTAAAATTATATACTTATATTGTTTAATTGTATCATGTTTATCTTCATTTGTTTGAAAGATGTAGGAGAAAGTCTTGTAGTACCGATTATCTTAAGTTTTTGTAGAATATCTTGGGCTAGACTTTAAACGAAAATTAAAAAAAAAAGTTATTTATAGTTCAATTCATGCTTAATAAAAGGACGAAAGTCATTTTATCTAAATGTTGATATAAAGGTTGATAATTAATAAAAAGGAAAAGTTTAGAATTTGAGGAAAATCGTCCTATAGTATCAACACTATCAACCATTTATAAATTTAGTTGATTTTTAGGTGAAATGGCTTAAAACTCTATTGCAGACCCGAGGTTAAGACGTCTTGTCCACATTTTGAACGTAATGTTATCGGGGTAATCATTTACAGAGTGTATTCCAGTTTTTTATTAAAATATTCATCAACAAAAATTATTTTTAAAAAATTAAATCAGTAATAAAACAATTAAATATTAGCCTTTCATGTAAAACATAACGCATAAAATTAATATACCGTTAATAACGAATTATTATAATGTACAATAATGATGATGCATAATATAATCGTATGCAATAGCCATCCGTGTGTGAATAAACCGTTTTCAGATCGTGCAGCATCCATGTCTTATAAAATAACATTTTTGCTATATATGTGTAAACCAAACCGTTTTGAAAGAGCTGCCAAGAAATATTTTCAAGCCATTGTCCATTACCGACTTCTACGAACAAAAATATAATTCGACGAAACATGTGGCGGACACGATACTATATTCATGATGTGCGTCAAATTTAAGATATTCCGATTGACCAAGTTCTTATTACAAGGTATAAGACGACTATAAGATGCATTAGTATAAAATCAATCATAAACATGTATCTTTCTAGGATAAGTGTTTGATCGTCTAAGCCTTTCATCATTCGGTGGAACAATCAGTCATGTAAATATCGGTAATTTCTCGTAACTCACTACATCTATTACGCTTTCTCTTTCTAAGAGAATTTTTTATTAGACTGAAAATTGTAAGAGGCGATACCAATGGTGCAGTAGTCCAAACCGAGTGTTGAAGATGGATACGTCGAATGATATCTTTCAGTCCCGGTTATATAAAATCAATCGTATTTTACTTTCGTTGCTAGGACAATGGCCCTTCCAAAAAAACAGACACAGGCGAATTATTTTTGTAATAATATCGCTCATTGGTATAACGCAGGCCATCGCCCAGGTACATTTTTTACATTGCGATTCTTATAATTAATCATCTACCAATCCATCTCTGTTTTTAAGAAAATTTTTTTCTTATAATCATACGAAAAATTAAAATTTTAAAAATGAGAAATATGTAAAACTATATAAATATTAGAAATTTAAAGTTAAAAATGTACGAAATTATCAGTAAAATTATAGGTAAATCGATTGTATGTCTTTATATTTTGCAAAACATTTATTCTTTAGTTTAATCTTTTCATCAAACAAAGTATTGGATTCAAGGTACTCGCTTTAGTGACGTTACGTGGCGATTTTGATGCAAGTATCGAGTGTATACCACCGCTCATAATAGACTTCGTGTGCATCACTAAGCTGGTGAATTTAACGTGCAATATAGAGAAAGTATGTAGGAGATTATGGTATTCAGTACGAGATTACATTTGTATAAAAAAAATGGAATTTTAAGTCGTAGATCAAAATACTTCTTATACATATACAAAGAGATTGGCGATCATGGACTATCAAAAGTGAATTCGAAATTTTGCATAAATTTGCGGAGAGTGGAAGAACCATTACTATCGCCTATGCCGGTAAGAAAGTGAAATAACGACTATTATATTATATTAATAACAATTAATTTTATGTTTGCATGATATATGACAGCCATACAGTAAAATACTTATTAAAAATTAGTATATACTCCAAAATAATTTATTTTACGAAAAAAGTGATTAAATTGTATTTATATAAATATTTCCATGTACTCAACAGTATTTCCAAGTACACAAATATGCAACTTCTTTTGAAATATTTCCTGATTTTAGGTGGTATGTATGCATTTGGCAGCCTTTTTCCGTTTCTCGCGATAATCCCGAAAATAATCGGCAAAAACATAACTTCCGAATATTCGACGCGGCCAGTGGGATTTCCATATCATGTGGAATACTACGTAGATCTCGAAAAGTATTACTATCCCATACTGATTCATAATTACTTAACTACTGCCATTCGTCTTACTACCCTAGTTGCTACCGATACCTTCGTGACTATTCTAGTGCAACATTGTTGCGCACTGTTTTCAGTTGTCAGGTATTTAACTTATTGTTAGTACACTTGATAATTTTCCAATCCTTTACTACTCACGATGGGTCTTTCGTGTCTCAGGTTAATTTTCATCACTTTTACAATATAAAAAAAATTTTTTAAAGTTAGACTGGTGTAAAATTTAAAAAAAATCGAAAAAATTTGTTTTGTTTTAAAAAGTAGTTTGAAACCTGTAAAATAGGGAACAAAAGATCTTAAGTATAAATTTCAGTTAGTTTCTGAGTTACAAAGTCTACAAAATTTGCACTATATGATATAAAGATTATGTTATAGAACTTTAAATGAGTTTTTCTTGTTTTTCAAAACGGTGTCGAAGGTTTCTTAGGATATATCGAATTGACTTGAATATTGTTTTTTTATTATCCTTATAGTATTCTCTAAGCACCGAAGATTTTTACAATGTTATTATTATTATGCAAGATACTAATTAAATTAGTATATTAATAATATTTGTGCAAAAAGTCAATTTCAAACCAAAAGTTGAAAAAATTTTTTTTCAGTTAAATTATAATAAATTTTTGATAAGCTCGTTCAATGCTTAGGAAATACAATACACATCAGTAATATTTTTTTGTTTTTGTTTCCTACGATCCAATATGGCAGAATCATCGACACCAATGACTGATGCGAAAAAAATTGATCTTTCATAACATATTAATAAATGGTGTTAAGATTATTATTTTTTCTTTCATGTTGCATATTTTATACCTTCAATGTGTACTTGAATAAGGTACCAAAATACAAGTGCAGCTATTTTATTTCTTCAGCAATCCACACTTAAAAATTACCTATTTTTAGGGCTGGTCACACCGGTCTAACCCCTTAAATGATTTTTACATATATTTTAATATCTTTAAAAAGTATTTATTTATGAGGTTATATATTTTAAAGATTTATATATAAAATATTATAATTAATTATTTGATGTTCCTAGTTAAAAAAATGTGAAGGACAATCCAATCGTGTTTATAAAGAGTTAACAACTTGAATGATCGCCTCAATAAATTAATTTAATGAAGAAATGGCAAGAATTGTAAAATGCCAAATGGGATGAAAGAGAGCCATAGTTTATTTGAAATTGCCTGTATTACTGTAAAAGTTTGTGATTCTGAGAAAATTGCAGTTAAAATTTGATGTTCGATCAGTTGTAATTGAATGATTATACTTTTTCTTATCCGGTCAACGAGAGTTTGAATTTCCGCAGTGTTAATTTTTTTATGTAACAATTACATTTTATAACGTAATTTATTTTTTTTACGCTTTTTTAAATAAAAATATTAATAACTTTTTGTTAGATGTAACAATAAATAATAAGATTTCTGAAAGTTTTAATTATTTATACATTGCCGTCCAATTTTGTGGATAAAAATTGACGTAAAAACATTTAAAACCTTTTTACAGTACTAGTACATGCAACCTCCCCTTTCGAATGAGATGGCTCACCTCATTTAGCATTTTACAATTCTTGCTATCTCATTGTAAAAAACTCGAATGTTTCGTTTCGTTTTATAGATATCGATTAGAGTACATACGAAAGTCCATCAAGCAAGATAAGGAACTTGCTTTGCTCGAGGAAGATGATAAATTTTACAAAAACTTCACATATTGTATACAAAAACACAAAGATGTCTTACGGTTAGTGTATACTTCTGCATAATTACAAGAAATATAGGATTTTTTTATGTATAATGCTTAAAAAAAAAGTTAATAAAACATAATGTAGGATAAGTTGAAATAAAGAAGAGAGCGTATTTTTTGTTCATTTACTTTTGTAAAGTTTAGGCTTATTTTCGTGTAGCAGGGGAGACCGGGTCTCGTTGGCACAGCTTTCACAGTTTTAGGTATTAAGTCCTTTAAATGACTGTTATGATTGTTATGATTAAATTATGCTAATATGATAGAAAGAACCTTTTTCTATATTTTCATGCTATAGGAACGATCCTGTATAGTGTATAGTTTCTTTGTAGTAAGTGAAATACGAACACGCGCGCTGCATTGGAGCCAGCTTGCCCCGATAGTGGGGTAAATCGGTTATACATGTCACGGGTTAAGTTGCCCATATATACAAACAGTCAACACTAAATGTCTTTGTTACTCATTGAAGTTAACTGCCAAAGAAGACAGTATAATACTTACGTAGATTTGTGTTGCTAAATATAAAGCACTCAAAAATATGAAACATGCTCAGATATTAAGACAATTCAATGTATAGAAAAAATTAATCACAAATCTAACCGTGAAAATTAGTAGGTTATATTCATTGTAGTCATCGTAACAACAACTACATTACTACATTCGTTTTCTCATAAGAAATATATACAAAGTATTTACCATTTTCTCTGCTTTTATCACATGCATATTTATACACGGTAACAGCACAGCATGTTAACCTGTGCTGACATTGCGTCAGTTGCGTTAAATATAAGCCAACGTATCCCATCTCTACATACATTTGATTTTAATGATTTTATTATAACAAATTACTGCTATTACTTAAAATAACATGCCATATAGTAACGAAAACTTTTCTTTTAACTGATAATACGTCATTTAGATTTATTTTCTCAAGCTGAGAAACATTAATACGAAATATTGGAAAGCTCGAAAATCTACTTGATGATACCCGTGAATTAGATTTTTCTCTTTTTTTATTATAATACTTATTTGATTTAAATGAAACTTAAGGAAAAGTATCTATGTTATGAAAGAGATATTTTGCAGTAACTCTTCCATTGTTTCTTTCGCCACAAATATATAAACGGAACGCAATGCCAACTTATCTCTTGTGCCAACGAGACCCGGTCTCCCCTAC
>NW_017296102.1:217705-239320 GCF_001594075.2 Trachymyrmex cornetzi
TGTATTCGTTACCGCGTGTACGAAATCTTTGTTAATTTAACAGTTAATTGTGTGTAATAAACGCCTCTCTTTATTCTCAACATCAAGCCTCGTGTAATCAACCTCCCTAGACAAACCAAAACCATTATTCTATAATAATTATCAAACTCTTTTATTAAACAAGATTCGCGAGGTGCTTGGATGCTATTTATACAAAAGCTTTTTTCTTCGAAGTCGGTTTAATCATATTGGCGATGAGTATGTCGGCTCTACAGGTTTGTGTTTGACATGTTCTAATAACATTAAGTATTTTTAATAATATCAATATATATTATAATGTGATAACATATTGCACGATTTTTTGAACATTTAGGCAACTAGTGGGACCATCAACCCACATCTTGCAATCCGGCATGCCGCGTACATTACCGCTCAATTACTGCATTTATATATCGTGTGCTGGTTAGGGCAGCAAGTAATCGATCATAGCGATCGCGTGTACACATCGACGTAAGTGAAAGCATATACTTAATATACATCGTGCAAATATTTTGTACAAAACAAAATAGCTCCTCTAAATAGTTTCTATTTGTGATACATATAATGAGAAAGTTTTTGATATAAGTTACCGAGGTGAATGGTATGAATCATCGCTCAAATCCAAAAAACTCTTGAATATGATAATGCTGAGAAGTTTTTCACCTTGTACGTTGACTGTTGGAAAAATCATGATTCTTTCTTTTCCGAGTTTCAGCGCGGTAAAACTTGACATAATTTTCTTTGACCGTATTCATAGACGGTTCTTATATTTAAGACAATCTTAAGTACAATCTTTTTGAGATGTCACAAGCCAATTATAGAGGCGTATTAACATCTTAAGACTTGAGATATGGTTTTGAATTAATAACGGACTATGAATGCCTTTATATGTGCTTCTTTTTTAATATTTTTCATATATTCTCTTTTTTTTTTAGGTCGTACGTGCATCCGCTTCATATTTCACAGTTTTACGAACTGTACTGTAATTTAAAATTTTCGAATTTTTCTTTAAAAAAAAAATACATATATAAAATTATTATTAATACAAAAACAATACATAATAAATATAACATTTATTATTAACTTACAGCAAATCATCTATATTTCTGAGAAAATAATTAAATACAAAAATATACACGACAATAGTGTAATATACAATACAATAGACTTTTAATAAGCTTGTTCTCCGTAAGACTGTTATTTTCTAATGCAGTTGATTTCGAAGCAACTACTTCTCATAATAGTCTGGTATTAAATCAATTTACGAATAAAATTTTCATACCTTTTTTGTCTGTGTTGAATCCACTAAGAAAATATTTTCAGTATAGTTTGTTGTTCCTCTTCTCTATAATTATGCAATTTCTATAAGATAATCTTGCGACTTTACACTGTGCAGTTTTGCTTTTTGCAGCAAAACACGTTAGCAAATATGTTCGCAATATATTGTACATTTCACAACAATCAAACATTAAACAGAATTTTCAATGGGAGACCGATACGATCTATATCTTACGGTGACTGAATTTCGCTTCTGTAATAATAACGGCAGGAAGTAAAAGACAGAATGGGTGATATTGATCAGTTCTTTCAGAATTCGCATTATAATATCATTCGAATACTACTAAATATTAGTGGTCTATGGCCTTTTCATACGCGAAGTAGGCGTTACACGATATATACCGTTTTGATGCTGATATCCGGATCTGAATTTATACTCGAGGTAAGTTGAAAATAAACGCGTATTTTAAAAGGGTACTGTATATGTATTATTGCAATTTTTTATTGCGCTATCTTTCAAAAAATTGAGAAAATTAAATATCTTTATATCTTATTTATACTGTTTCATCAAATATAAAATTGACATAATTAAATTAAATTAAATATAAATTATGATCGGATTCAATTAAAATTATTTGTTATATGACGTGTGCGTAATAAAATCAACGAAAAATGCAGCTGTCGGGTATAGTTGAAGTCAGACACAATGTCTTTGAGGTGATCGATAATTTACCATTGTTATTTTTTACTATATTGATCGTAAGCAAAATATTATGTGCGGTACATACATTATCAAAGGTGCGTAAGTAAAAATGTTTATACAAAAATTAAAAAATAATAACAATAAGTTCGGCAAATAATGAAAAATTATATTTCATTCATATTTAATCTTTTTACGAGAAATAGATAAAAATGCTTCTACTAAAGATGCAAGAATACTGTCTTTCCCCAAAGTCGGACGAGGAAACTAAGATACAGAATTTGCACTCGCAGCATGGGCGAAAGTTAGGCTACGCTTATACGGGTGTGTGTGACTTTAATAATATTATCCAGTTCAATGCTATACTGCAACAAAATTAAATTTTAAGCATATTACATATAAATTACATTTCTTTAGTCATTTTGAAAAAAAAAGACGCTCAGCATATTATAATATCTTTAAATATGAAGATATTTTAACTTTGAAAATTTATAAAATATCTAACAGGGTACATAACCAACGGTCCCTCTTCAATTTAAATGAGCTTTTAGTATTGTTCTATGGACAAAAATAAGAAATATGTATTTTTTTATATCTACTGAGTCGCACCTTAAAGGGGTGGAAACCTCCCTTGAGAAATATCGATCTTTTTCTTTCGAAGCGAAATAAAATTTTATTTATACTACTTTTGTAAATTATGTTTTTAGACAATATTCAGAGTTGTGATAATAAACTTTTGTTTTTATAATAACATAACATTAAGACCTGGCTTGGTTCGTAGTCCTATACTTATATATATATTTTTAGTTTTATAAATTATTTGAGCCTTTTTTCTTATATTATTTCTTATTAAAACATTATTCATGTTAACATTGAACACTGGAATTAGCTGCTGTACGATGAAAATGAAATAAATAAATTTTATAAGCGTAATAATTTGTAAGCGTAAAATTTTTTTAAATAGGTGTAGGGGTGGGATATACAATAAATAAATAATTAAAAATAACATTTTTTTTTTATAATTCTAAAGTACACTTTTGAAGTCATTCAATTTTCATTCTGGAAAATTTTTTCTATCTCTTATAGTTTCGAAGATATTCGCTTCGAAAGAAAAAGACTAATTTTTCTCAAGGGTCGTTTCCATAAGGTGCGACTCAACAGACATAAAAAAATACGGATCTCCTATTTTTGTCTATAGAACAACATACTAAAAGCTCATTTAAATCGGAGGGGTACAGTTGGTTGTGTTCTCTTAAGTACTATAATATTTTTGACAATAATAGTGAATCACGAAAATTTCTGTGCAAATTAGGTTTTTTACTAGGCCATAGTATCCTTTATTTGCTTGCAACATTACTATCAAGAGTTTTGTACGTGGAATCTGAGGAGACTGATGAAACATCAAATAACGTGCAAAGAGGATTACCTTTTCGCATTAATTCCATGATTGATTTGGACACGTATTATGTTCCAATTTTCATACATTGTAGTATATGCGAGTTTATGTACATGTTTTTACTAACTGTAATCGATGTTCTGTATTTAACAGTGGTCGAATATAGCTGTGGTTTGTTCGCAGCTTTGAGGTGAGCCTAATGAGTGATTATGATTTAAGAGAGAGAGAGAGAGAGAGAGAGAGAGAAGAGAGAGAGTACACAAATTCTGTAATGATTCAAGTGCACAAATTCCATAATATTTGAGTTCAACGCAAATAATGAGATAGTTTATTTTTTGTGGGGATACGTATTTAAAAAATTGTAGTTCCTAAAAATTTTGAGTTTAGATATCGATTGGAAACCGCATTAGTTTTCAAAAACGAAAGATTGACAATAATGTTCACAAAAGATAAATCTTATGCGAATATCGTGTATAGTATTCGCAGACACACAGAAGCATTGCAGTGAGTATGCGTTAAGATGTTTTATGTTTCGTTTTTGTATGTATATATATATATATAGGAATAATAATAAATTAAAAAATATATTTCTATATATTATATTAGATTTATTGCCATTGTGGAATCAATATACAGTTTACCTCTTTTTATACAAATTGCATTGACTGTACTTCTCTTAAGTCTCCTAGGATATCAGGTATACATAATAAAAATTGTCTTATAACTAATAACAGTTCTAGAATATGCTTTCATCATCACACACAAATTATTTAACAAAATATTGAGTAAAATTAAGTAATTTAATTAAACCAATTAAATATCACTAAAAAATTTCCAATAAATAAAGTATGAAAAAATTTAAAGAAAGCTACGGGAGCGAGATAAAAAATGCGCAAAAGTAAAAATATCGCTAGACAATCAATTTAATTAAAAAAATTTAATTAAAAATCTCAAACACCAACATTACTTTCAATTTAAGCAATGCTTAAAACTATTTCTATCTCTTGCTTTCTCTCGGCTTTAAAAAGAAAAAGTGAGAATTTTAAGCTTAAAATTAAAATAATGTTAGTGCAATCGAACCTTAAACGAACGTTTTTGCTTATTCAAACCATCCTCAATGACTTAAACAATAAATAATAAAAAACATTTTAAATCTTACAATCAATACAAAGTACGTAAATAAGATACAATCCAAATGCGAAATGGGACACTGACATACATATGTGCTTTGATTATTTCTTGATCAGGACATTTTTAGCATCAAATTGAAATAAATTATTTTTTTATTATGTATTGTCCGCGTCATTGAGGGTGATGCGAATATAAGCCGAAGCAGTCGTTTATATATGTATAATTCAATGTTTTAATTAAATTAATGTCTAACGACGTTTTTATTTTTACGCGCTGCACTTTTTATTGCGCTTACTTCCAAAGTCATCTCTTTGAGTATTTTTATGTTTTAATTTAACTAAATTAACTATACTTACTTATGTTTGATTAATAGATAATAAACAACATGGAAAACGTTAGCGGAGGTATAAATAATTATATTTATTTAAATGGACTTTTGCTTAATGTATTGTTCGAAAATTGGCAGGGTCAGAAAATCGTAGATTCCAGTGAGAAAGTGTTTGAATCAGCGTACGTTTAGTACAATAATAAAGTAAAACATTTGTAAATTACATGTCATATTAAATCTCTTGCAAAATTTGCAGATATAATACAAAGTGGTACAATATGCCAATAGCAGCAAGAAAACTTCTTATAATGATAATGATGAGAAGTGAAAAACCATCGGCACTGAAACTGGGCAAAATTATTGTATTGTCCTATGTAACTTTTAATGCGGTAAGTGTAATGATTTTATAGTATGTATACGTTCAATAATTCTATAAAAACAAAATTTTTAATTTTGTTTAAGGTGTTACGTTTATCATCATCATATTTTATGTTATTACGGTCTCTGCAATAACAGTTTTAAACGTAAATAATATTTACATTTACGTATTGTTATTCATTAAACTCTATTAATAGACAAACATGAGAATGTTTAAGAAGAACGTACATTCGTAGAAACTATGCGTTTCTTTTCTTCCATAACGTTTTTCGTAGAAAATTAAGGGGGCATATACACTTATAGACTGATCAGAACGAGGCCTAATTTTACGAATTTTTTGTGGACAAACGGATAGAGATAGAGAAGTCGTGTTTACTCCATTGTAAAGATCATATCTTTGTCTATTTACCATTAAAATTTTATTAAAAAATAATATAAAATGGAGTCGCTATTTAAATTTTCGTATACGTCATGTTTTATAAAACGGGGTTTGTTGTGACCATTGCTGCTCGCACAAGACTCGTCTGAAAGAAAAATAACACAAGTTTTATAAAATTGAAACATAGATCTTATGCTTGACGTAGCCGTTTTTTTAAATATCGCGTTTGAATAAAATAGTATCTAGTCAAAGATAATGATTTTTCACAAAAAATTTTGCTCATTTTTGGCTGCGAAAAAAAACTAAGCAACGTAGGAAAAAAATTCTATATCAAGAACTAATTTTCAGTATGTAGAAAAAGTGTGTAAAATTGTAAATCGATCAGTCGAGCCGTCTTCAAGATACAGTGGTCACGCGTTTTGAAAACTATATTTTGAGAAAAACGCGTTTAAATCTTTACATTCAGTTTATACTTTTTGTTGCTAACGTTTCAACCATTTCGATTGCTCGTCCAGATAAGACTGTGCTCAATCAACACTGTCCGTATTTTTAAATGCCACTCTGAGGCTTATTATTGATAAATGTAATGAGGAAGACCCTTTTTTAACTTGCGCGAACTTGAACCGTTCTGTGGCAAGCGCGCCTCTATTTTACGCTGGATTGATTTATAACTCTACAAAAACGTTCTTAAGATATTATACTTTAAAAATATGTAAAGAAAGAATCGATTTTTTCATCACTTCTAGGTGTATATGCCCCCTTAAATAATAAAATTGTAAATTCGGAGGTAAAGAAAAAATAATGGAATTATAAAATAATGTTAGCTATAATATTTATATTAACATCAATTACTTCCAAGCGCAGTGACGTATGACATTGCTACCGATTAATATACTTTAATTAAAATAAATATTAATAAAAAGAAAATTATACACACAAATTTCTTTTTATTAATATTTACTTTATCAATTTATTATTCTATTAATATAATTTGAGAATAGTACACATATGACAAAAAATCATTAGATACACTGAGAAAAAAATATAGTCAATTTTAATAAATATTTAGTTCAATACTGCCAACTAAACATTTACTTATCGTAAATAAATATTTGTTCAGTAAAAAAAAAGATTGTTAAATCAAATAAATATTTCTTGTATCAAATAAATATATCTTTATAATTTATATTTAATAAATATTTAGTTGGCAGTATTCAACTAAATATTTATTAAAATTGACTATATTTTTTTTCAGTGTAGTATTTATATGTAATTAAGTTTAATTACAAGCATTCAACAATTGCGATTCAGCATGCTGTTTATATTATCGTTCAATTACTGGAATTTATTTATCATTATTTATTTATCATTATTCTATTAATATAATTTGAGAATAATATACACATGAAAAAAAATCATTAGATCATATTTTACGCGCCCTGACGTAATACCAGTAGGTGATTCTGGGGCGTCCTCTCGCATGTGTCAGGGACGCAGTTCTTTTCAGAGGGAGTTTTTAGCAGGTAGACGGCCAGGTCGGTGTTTCCTGCACACCCGGCGGTACAGGCGTCGGGCGTCTTAAATTCCCCTCTCCGAGTATAAGTTCTCTCCTTGGGGACCCGGTTAGGATTGCCTGGGAGCCTTCCCGGAGAGGGGCTTTGAAGATTTTCTCTTCCTACGCAAAACACAAAAAAAGACCATATTTTACCATATATACACTGAGAAAAAAAAGTTGCTGTTTCAAAAAAATATTGGTTGATTCAACTAAATGTAGCGGTCACGGACTGTCAAGCAAATATTTGTTAATTCAACTAAATATTTGTTAAATCAAAAAAATAACATGTTTAAATTACAAGATTTTGTTAATCTAAATATATAAATATATTTGAACTAAATGATCATTACGAACTAAATGCATTTAGTCAAGTTAACAACTTTTTTTTCTCAGTGTAGTTAGGTATACATTAGAAAAGTTGGAATAAAAGAATTTGTCACAAGTTTTTTTTAAATTTGATATAATATTAAAAACTATTTCGATTTCCTACCTGTCGAGATTCACTCCACCTTCCCTCTTCCATAGGAGCGTGACTTTCTACGCAAAGCCAGGTTCACACTTTATAACATAAAGCGAGATTATATATGGATTAACAATTTTCGTTATAGCAGAAATTATACGTTATTTTTTAAAATTTCTTTTGTTAATAATTTGTTAACGAATGGCGACCGCTGGCTAAAATCTATTGGAGGTTAGTCAAGGTCATGACCTTAACAACATATCTGAAGGTCAAGGCCATCGGCGAAGTTTAACTTTTTCACAATAATTACTAAAATTATTTCTTAAAAATTAAATTGGTTACTGTTTAGACGAAACTCATTAAATGTTCAATACGCTACTTAATACATATCGGCCTATCAGATTCAGATTCGCATAAATAATATTGTTAAGTACGTATCTCGTTATCGAGTTAATTTCAACGTTAATTCTGTCGACAACTATTCTGTTCAAAACACGCTTATTATCGGTACTGATGCGGTCAGAATACATGACAGTGTTTCTACCTATCAGCTGTTTACTTCGCGTCACATATGTGTATACATTCGCAACCTTTCTTTCTTTTCTCGCGAAGTGAAGGTTACCTCTCGGTACCTATGTATATCTATCGCTTAACGACGATGTTTAATTGTTCTCGAATAAAGCTCAGCAGCACATCTCAGTGTATATCGCTTTAATATCTACCCTTTTCAACACCTTCTGACTCCTCGTGTCCGCTATAATTCCGACATCACCAGTAAACCTGGTTTTCCGGTACCATTTCCTTTCACAATACTCACAACAGTTATAAAAGAGTTAAGTATTAGTATTTTATGCAAAACATAACGCATAAAATTAATATATTGTTAATAACAAATTATTAATGCATAATAATGATGACGCATAATATAATTGTATGCAATAACCATCCATGTGTAAATAAATTGTTTTCAGGTCATGCAGCGTCTATGTCTTATATGTTTTCACTTTTACTAACTTCTGTACAATGTCTTTTGTATGTTTTTACTATTCTTGTATTGACGACAAGGCTATTATATTCTGCGAAGCTCCTACATATTATTACACACTTTGAGGCTAACTTGTCTACCGCAGATAATTATAATATATAATCCATAATTAGCATTATAAAATATCGCAAATCGATGGTAATGTGTGATACATATATAAATATATCATTTACGAAGCTTTTCATTTATTTTATGTGCGTTATTGCACATTATATATAAATGTGACGATGCGTCTAAGTAGTTAAGTACTTTTTAACTCAACTTTTTGGTAAAGTTAATCTTTCTCTCTAAAAAATTCTAATCTGCACGATTATGTATTCTTACATGTATAATAGACAATAAATGTAAACTTTTCAATTATGAAAAATTACTTGTGGCAGTGTTGGCATACATTCGTTCTTGATATTGCCAGTTCATTTTTTTTCTACTATGTATGATTTATATTAATTATTTTGTTAAATAATAATCATGTGTGTTAATCAAGATATAATTTATTCTTAAATTATGATTGTAAATGGTACCTACTACCTTTATGGGCGTATAAAATAACATTTTTGCTATATATTTGTAAACCAAACTGTTCTGAAAGAGCTGCCAAGAAATATTTCCAAGCTATTGTCCATTATAGACTTCTACGAACAAAAATATGATTCAAAGAAATATGTGGCAGACACAATACTATTCATGATGTGCGTTAAATTTACAATATTCCGATATTGACCAAGTTCTTGTTACAAGGTATAAGACGACTATAAGACACAACAGTATAAAATCAATTATAAACATGGATCTTACTAGGATAAGTGTTTGATCGTCTAAGCCTTTCATCATTCTAGTGGAACAATCAGTCATATAAATATCGACAATTTCACTACACCTATTACGCTTGCTCTCTCTCTCTTTCTCTTTCTAAGAGAATTTTTTATTAGACTGAAAATTGTAAGAGATAATATCGATGGTGCAGTAGTTCAAAAGGGTTAGAGATGGATACGTCGAACGATATCTTTCAGTCCCGATTATATAGAATCAATCGTATGCTACTTTCGTTGCTAGGACAATGGCCCTTCCAACAAAACAGACACAGGTGGATTATCTTTTTAATAGTATCGCTAATTGGTGTAACGCAAGCCATCGCGCAGGTACATTTTCTACATTGCGATTCTTATAATTAATCTACCAATCCATCTCTGTTCTTGAGAAGATTTTGTTTTTCTTATAATAATATGAAAGATTAAAATTTTAAAAATGAGAAATATGAAAAAATATATAAATATTAGAAATTTGAAGTTAAAAATGTTTGAAATTATCAGTAAAATTATAGATAAATCAATGTATGTCTTTATATTTTGTGCAACATATTTCTGTATTTTAATCTCTTTATCAAATCAAGTATTGGATTCAAGGTACTCGCTTTAGTGACGTTACGTGGCGATTTTGATGCAATTATCGAGTGTATACCACCGCTCGTAGTAGACTTCGCGTGCATCATTAAGCTAGTGAATTTAACGTGCAATACGAAGAAGGTATGTAGAAGATCATGGTATTAAATACGAGATCACATTTGTAAAAAAAAAACATGGAATTTTAAGTCGTAGATCAAAATACTTCTTACACATATACAAAGAGATTGGCGATCATGGACTATCAAAAGTGAATTCGAAATTTTGCATAGATTTGCGGAGAATGGAAGAAGCATTACCATTGCCTATGCTGGTAAGAAAGTGAAATAATGATTATTATATTATTTTATATATTATATATGTATATTAAAACTAATATATAATATATCAGTCATAAAAACTATTTTAGTTAATAATTACATTAATAACAATTAATTTTATGTTTGCCTGATGTATGACAGCTACACAGTAAGATATTTATTTTAAAAATGAATATATACTCAAAAATAATTTATTTAACGAAAAAAATAATTAAATCGTATTTATTTTTATATAAATATTAATTTATTTCCGAGTACTCAATAGAATTTCCGAGTACTCAATAGTATTTCCAAGTATACAAATATATAACTTCTTTTGAAGTACTCACTGAGAAATGATAATGGAATCGATGTCGAAATTATCGTCGAAATTGACGTCGATTCGACATCGATTCCAGTATAATTTCTGAGTGAGTACTTCAAAAGTTCAGTCAATTCGACATCGATTCGATGTCGATTCCATTGTTATTTCTTACTGGGTATTGTCTGATTCTAGGTGGCATGTATGCGTTTGGCAGCCTTTTTCCGTTTCTCGCGATAATCCCGAAAATAATCGGCAAAAATGTAACTTCCGAATATTCGACGCGGCCAGTGGGATTTCCATATCACGTGGAATACTACGTAGATCTCGAAAAGTACTACTATCCCATACTGATTCATAATTACTTAGCTACTGCCATTCGTCTTACTATCCTAGTCGCGACCGATACCTTTGTGACTATTCTAGTGCAACATTGTTGCGTACTGTTTTCAGTCGTCAGGTATTTAACTTATTGTTAGTACATTTGATAATTTTCCAATCCTTTACTACTCACAATGGGTCTTTCGTGTCTCAGGTTAATTTTCATCACTTTTACAATATATAAAAATCATTAAGTGATTTTTACATATATTTTAATATCTTTAAAAAGTATCTATTTATAAGATTATGTATTTTTAAAAATTATATATAAAATGTTATAACTAATTACTTATTGATGCTCCTAGTTAAAAAAATTTACAGGACACAAATAACCCAATCATGTGTATAAAGAGTTAACGACTTGAATGATCGCCTCAATAAATTAATTTAACGAGGAAATGGCAAAAATTGTAAAATGCTAAATAGGATGAGCCATAGCTTATTTGAAATTGCCTGTACTAACGCTGTAAAAGCGGGTTGGATGTATGGCCATTTGATTATGAGAAAATTGCAATTGAAGTTTGGCGTTTGATTCGTGGGTTGGTAAGTAATAAAGCGGCATAATTGAATGGATTGAGGTGCACGATTATACTTTTTCTTATAGAGACAACGAGAGTTCGAATCCTCGTTGTATTAATTTTTTTCATATAATAATAATATTTTATAATGTAATTTATTTTTCTTACACTTTTTTGAAGTAAAAATACTAATAACTCCATTTTTCGTTATATAAAACAATAAATAATAAGATTTTTTGAAGTTTTAATTACTTATTACACACAAATTTGGACATTGCCGACCAATTTTGTAGATAAAAATCAACGTAAAAACATTTAAACCTTTTTACAGTGTTAGTACATGCAACCTCCGCTGAGATGTGGCTCATTCCATTTAGCTTAGCATTTTACAATTCTTGCCATCTCATTGTAAAAAATTCGAATGTTTTGTTTCGATTCATAGATATCGATTAGAGTACATACGAAAGTCCATTGAACAAGATAAGGAACTCGCTTTGCTCGAGGAAGATGATAAGTTTTACAAAAACTTCACATATTGTATACAAAAGCACAAAGACGTATTACGGTTAGTGTATACCTCTGCATAATTGCAAGAAATATAAAATTTTTTTCATTTATGTACTTTAACGAAAGAGTGTACTTTAATAAGACATTTAATTTTCAAATTCTTTCATTAAACAAGATTCGCGAGATACTTGGATGCTATTTACACAAAAGCTTTTTTCTTCGAAGTCGGTTTAATCATATTGGCGATGAGTATGTCGGCTCTACAGGTTTGTGTTTGACACATCGTAATAACATTAAATACAATATTTTGAATAATATTGTTGCGCTCGTGCGGCCGATTCGCGAGGTCGCTCTCACGGATGCGTACACGCATTCCCGAAGCGCCAAAATAAAGAACACGAGTCTAAAAAAAGGAACAAGAAATGTTTATTGATAGAGAACGCAGAACACAGCGAACCAAAAATGATAGAACAGTTGGAGAGACGTTCGGACACGTCGATGGGTCACATTTAAATCTGAAGATCTTGTTTGACATGAGTTAAACGGCTAATCATTTCGGCAACACGCTCACTTCTATACACCACGGATGTCGGCAAGACACGGGCATAACAATATCAATATATACTATAATAATGTAATAACATATTATAATATAAACGATTTTGTGAACATTTAGGCAACTAGTGGAACCCTCGACCCACATCTTGCAATCCGGCATGCCTCGTACATTACCGCTCAATTACTACATTTATATATCGTGTGTTGGTTAGGGCAGCAAATAATCGATCATAGCGATCGCGTGTACACATCGACGTAAGTGAAAGCATATACCTAGCTACTAAGCAGTAGCTTGTACAGAACGTTTGCACGATACGTATTAAGTTTATTAGCCAATAAACTTAATACGTATCGTGCAAATTGTCTGTACAAAACAAAATAGCTCCTCTAAATATTTTCTATTTGTGATATATATAATGAGAAAGTTTTTTTTATATAAGTTACCGAGGTGAATGGTATGAATCATCGCCCAAATCCAGAAAGCTTTTGAATATGATAATGCTGAGAAGTATTTCACCTTGTACATTGACCGTTGGAAAGATCATGATTCTTTCTTTTCCGAGTTTCAGCGCGGTAAAACTTGACATAATTTTCTTTGACCGTATTCATAGACGGTTCTTATATTTAAGATAATCTTAAGCACAATCTTTTTGAAATGTTACAAAAGCCAATTATAGAGGTGTATTAACATCTTAAGACTTAAGATATGGTTTTGAATTAATAACGGACTATGAATACCTTTATATGTACTTCTTTTTTATTAATATTTTTGATATTTCTTCTTTTTTTGTAGGTCGTACGTACATCCGTTTCGTATTTCACAGTTTTCCGAACTGTACTGTAATCTAGAATTTTCGAAATTTCTCTTCTAAAAGATATTAAAAAGTATTATTAATACAAAAACTATATATGTAATGCTTTATTATTACCTAATAACAAATCATCTATATTTCTGAGAAAATAAATAAATACGAAAATATACTCTTATATTTGTACTTTTTTTTCTTTTTGGTAAACCATCTCCGTTTTAGTTACCTTTAATAAAATATAAGTACAGAAAATCCTCGATAATAGTAATATACAATATAATAGACCTTTAATAAGCTTATGTATACTCTGTAAGACTGTTATTTTTTAATGCAGCCGATTTTGAAGCGACTATTTCGAAAATATAAAATAAAAATAAAAAATAAAACTCAATGTCTATATGTTTTGCAAAACGTAATGAAAATAAAACCTAATGTATGCGGAGGTAATTGAAGAACGCTGACAATTGCAAACTTTACAAGTATGTCAAGCAATTTCGATACATTTGGTTTATGTTCATTCGTTGACGTGGTTTACTATCGAATTTTATTCAGCGTTTTCGAAGTAATGTTAAAATTTTATATTTATCATATATCTGAAGAGGGTCTAATACAAAGACCGAAACATGTTATATTTTGGTATGGAATTCATGTAATAGAATGATTTAATGTAATAGAATTTGATTATTTATTATTTTTTAATATTGTGCGTTAGTATTGACTTTTACATGCCTTGTTTTATATTCGATTTTTATTATTATTAAGAGTCCTTTACGAATATTATTTATTTACAAGTATGCATATTTATTTATGGAACATTTATATAATAAAAAATTATGAATTTAATAATGTATTAGCCAAATATTTACGCGTAAATAATAGCAAATTTATATCAATTGTCGATAATGTCAGCGTTTTTCAATTATTTTCGGGCCCTTGGGGTCCTTTTTATACCGTCGAAAATTTGCTTAGGGTTGATGATCTTTAATAGTATCTCGTCTGTGTCTTTACCGACATATTAGGTCTGTTCTTTTTGACTGAACTTTTGCATCAGTTCATCTTTCTTCTTCTTCTTTCCTTCTGGAAAGAAAAGGAAGAAAGATGCACTGGTGCAAAAGTTTAGCCAAAAAGAACAGGTCTATCATTTTATCTTATTTAATATTCAGTGAACAAGGACAAAGTGATATACCCTGAATTCCTGAATGCACCCCCACGTTTTTGTCGGGTGTGTTCTTCGTCTCGAATTTCTGAGCCGTTAAACCGTGCGTGTGCAACAAGTGGTATCGTATAAAGCGAAATGTGTAAAACGTTAAAATTATCTAAATGCGTCACAACATAAAGTAAATAAAATAAAAGAAAAATACCTTAAAAATGCAATGCGCATTCAGTTTGCAACGTAATAATATTAAGGAGCACGTTATACAACGACTACTGGAAAATCATAATTAAATATAAAACATCAATACCAACATTTGCACTTGCACACTTTGAAAAAGAATCTCCTCTATATTTTTAACAAAAATATAGAAAACTTTTAAAAATAGTAGTATGCAACAAAGATTTTTTTATAAATTTTGATAAGCTACTACTTCACAAGTCTGAGATTTAATAACCAATTTTAATTTGAAGCCAGTGATGCCAATTTCTAGCGGTTTTCCAGTTAGATGTAGCGTTTTTTAGACGTTGTTTAGCTGTAAAATTTAAGAAAAAAAAAATCCCGTCAGAATTATCGCTAGCCGCATTTCTTAAATTTTGCAGCTAGACAACCTCTAAAAAACGCTAGATCTAGCTGGAAAACCGCTAAATTTGTATCACTGAAAAAACGCTAGATCTACTGGAAAACCGCTAAATTGGCATCACTGTTTGAAGCGACTGTATCTTTACATAACAGTCTCGATCAACTCTACTTGGAAATAAAATTTTCATACCCCTTTTATCTGTATCGCATCTACAAAGATAATATTTTCAGTATGGCTACCCTCTTTCTCTATCATTCTGCAATTTACATAAGATAATCTCGCGCCTTTACAACACACGATTTTAGCGATAAAAACGTGTCAGACATATATTTTTGATTTTACGACTGCTAACATTAAACAGAATTGTCAATAGGAAATTAATATAAATTGTATTCTTTGTTGAAGTTGGGGTACCACATAGATATAGAATTTCGCTTTTGTAATAATAACAGCAGGAAGAGACAGAATGGGTGATATCGATCAGTTCTTTCAGGATTCGCATTATAACATCATTCGACTATTACTAAGCATCAGTGGTCTATGGCCTTTTCATACGCGAAACAGGCGATACGCGATATATCTCGCTATGGTGCTTATACTCGGATCTGGACTTATATTCCAGGTATAAGATATATAAGATAAATGCGTATAGTCTTAAGACAGTATTGTATGTATCTACTATTATAGCTTTCACTATTGTTCTATCTTCCAAACCGAGGAGAAAATAAATGTTTCTCTTTAATTAGTTTCTCTAAAACAATTATATGAGCATAAAAATTCCCATTTTAAATGCACTTCACATAATTAGTATTATTTCCGATCTGACATTTCAATTGAAATTATTTGTTGCATGACGTGTACACAATGTTGTAAATGACGGAAATTGCAGATTTTGGGTATTACTGAAATTTGGCATGATCCCTTCGAATTGCTCGATACCGTGCCGACACTATTTTTCGCTGTAGTGATTATAAGTAAAACATTCTGTACAATACATGCATTACCACAGGTATGTAAATAAAGCGACATCGCGGCGTATATCGATAAACAGTATCGATAAATACTATTAATAAATAAATAATTTACGATAAAAGTAATAGCAAATATAGAAAATTATGCAAAATTATATCTTATATCGGAAACTTTTTCGAGTCATAGATCAAAATGCTTCTAATAAAGATGCACGAGTACTGTCTTTCCCCGAAGTCGGACGAAGAAGAAAAGATACAGAATTCGCACGCGCTATATGGGAGAAAGTTAGGCTATGCTTACACGGGTGACTTTAATAGTACAATCGAACTCAATATAATGCAGTGCAGTGTTAAATATTCAGATATGCAAATTTCAGTTCCTAAATGATTTTGAGAAACACTTGTCATATCACAATATCTCTATCTTTAAAAACATTTGATGATCTAGGGAATGTTTTATTCCAAATAATATAGTTGGTTATTTTGAAAGAGGAATATTTTCGGGAAAAATATTTCAGAAAGAATTTGTATGGTCTAATGGAAACAAATAATGATAAAAAATCGATGTTCGATAAATTTTTTAAAGTCGCACGAAGTTTATCGTCATTAAAAAAAATAGCATTAAATGACATTTTTACAAAATATAATTTTTTTAATTGTGCATAAAAGTATTTTAAATTATGATGCTTAAGGAATAGCTTGTGATGCTTAATATATCATATCAAAGTGTAACAGATAAATTATGAAAATTTTCCTGCAATTTAGGTTTCTTGCTAACTCATACCGTCCTTTATTTATTTGCACCACTATTAACAAAACTTTCTTACGTGGAATCCAACAAGACTAATGAATTAGCAAATAAAGAGCTGAAATCCCAAACAGGATTACCTTATCGTGTTAATTACATGATTGATCTAGACACGTATTACGTTCCAATTTTTATACATTGTAGTGTATGTGACCTTATATACACAGTCTTATTATCTGTATTCGATGTTTTGTATCTAATAGTGATCGAGTACAGTTGCGGTTTGTTCGTAGCTTTGAGGCAAGTTTAGTAAACGATTATTATTTAAATACATGATTTTTATCAAGATCAGTCCAACGCAAATAAAGGAACAGTTTGTTCCTGTATTATTGTGTGAAACTTGTTTCAAAAATGATTCCTTTAAATTTTGTAATAATATTGAGTTTAGATCTCGGTTGGAAATTGCGTTAGTTTCCAAATTAATGATGACAAAGGATAAATGTTACTCAAATATCGTCTACAGTATTCGCAGACACATAGAAACGATACAGTGAGTACATGTTTAGGCATGTAGAGCTTACTTTTATTGCATGTAGGCAATAGTAAGAAATAATTAATATCTTTGTACATTATGTTAGGTTTGTTGCCATTGTGGAGTCGGCATATAGCTTAGCTCTCTTTATACAGACAGGATTGACTGTATTTATTATAAGTTTTCTGGGGTATCAGGTACACCTAACGATCATTTTATTGAGACTGCAACAGTTTTTGGATATGTTCCTATCACACACACACACAAATTACTTAAAAATGAATAAACAATGAAATTAACTGATTTAATTATGACTGACCGTATTTATTACATTAATTGATATATTCATTATATTTTATTAATTATACATTTCGTTATTGTGTAGGTGATAAATAATGTGCAAGACGTTAATCGCCTTGTAAAACTCTTTGCTTATCTAAATGCAGTTTTATTTAACGTATTCTTTATAAACTGGCAGGGTCAGAAAATCATAGATTCCAGCGAGAAAGTATTTGAGTCTGCGTACGTTTTGTACAATATTGAAAGTAACACATTTGGAAATGTCATATTAATCTATAAAAACGTAACGAAACGTTAAACAGAAGTATAAGTACATAATATAATTTTAAATAGATTTTTTGCAAAATTTGCAGATATTATTCTGAATGGTATAGTATGCCTATAGCAGCAAGAAAGCTTCTTATAATGATTATGATGAGAAGTGAAAAACCATCGGGACTGAGAATGGGTAAAATGGTTGTATTATCATATATAACTTTTAATACAGTAAGTGTAATTATTTTGTGGTATGCATACGTATAAAAAGATTTTATAAAAATAAAACTTTGTTTAAGGTATTACGTATGTCATCGTCATACTTTATGCTACTACGATCTCTGTAACAAAAATTGTTCACCGTAATTGATAATATATTTACGCATTATCATTCTTCTCACTCTAGTAAGCAATAGAAATGAGATTTTTTAAGAACATACTTTTATAGAAACATCTGCTCCTTCCAATGCAGTTTTAAAAATAATTCAATAAAACTTTAAAATCTGAAGTGAGTAAATTTATAAATAGAACGATCATAAAGAGATTGTTAGCTAATATCTAAGGAATTATTACTAGTAATGAATTTTAAGTGCGATAATGTGTGACATGTGCCAGTTAAGACACTTATTAAAAAAATTGTTTTGCTTTATTAATATTTACTTTATTTACGAATTTATTAATGTAGCTTAAAAACAGCATATATTTAATAAAAAATTTTTAGATCGCATTTCCATATAATTAAATTTAATCCCAACTTCTCAATAATTGCAATTTAACATTTGCGTATATCATCGCTCAACTTACTGAATTTTTTTATCACATGCTAGTTAAGATAACGAGTAATCGAAGCAGTCGCTTGTATACACCGTTGTAAGGTAAAAACATATGACAGCTCAATAAGTTTAATACTATTCATATTAAACTTATTGAGCTGTTTAGTACAATTTGTATATATTTTACATGAGAAGAAAGTAATTTTTTTATAAGAATGTTTTTATTCCTGACACACATGATAATATAAATTCCAATACAAGTTGCAGGAGCAAATTGAATTATTCATGCTTAAATCCGCACTTTTTTAACGTGATAATGCTAAAGAGTACTTTACATTGGCTATTAGAAGATCATACTCAAATATGAAAATATTAGTACCTATATACTTGCATTTTTATCCTTTAAGGAAGTATATTATTGTATAATAAAAGAATAGAAAACTTTTAAAAATGGCAGTATAATAGATTTTTTATGAACTTATATATCTCGTAAGTCTATGAATTTAAAATTTGCAGATATTATAATACATAGTGATACGGTACAATGCTAGTATAGCGAGAAAGCTTTTTATAATGATGATAATGAGAAGTGAAAGACCATCAATATACTAAAATAGGTAAAATTACTGTGTTATTATATGTATAACTTTGAACACGGTAAGTATAATTATTTTAAAAGATATTAATGTGTGCAATAAAAATAAAATAAAAATAAAAGTTTGTTAAAGGTATTGTATACATCATCGTCATATTTTTTGATGCTACAATTTCTGTAACAAAAATTATGATCGTAACTGATGATATTTGTATTACATATTCATCACATATTCATCATATTTTAGGAATAAATAGAAATGAGGTCTTGAAAAACTGCGTACATAGACTGCTTTATAGGATAATTTTTCTTTCAATTCCGTTTCTGTAGATAGTTAAATAAAACTGCAAGAAATCTATTAACTTTAAAAAAATAAAAAAAAATTTTTTTGGAACGGAACACGTTAATCTGTTAAACAATGTATTGTGATTTTTTACTTTATTTTTCTTGTGAATATTCTAATCGCGCGTTAAAAATATTTAAGTTTATTAACTTTACCGAATCGTCGTAGCCATCGTCATTTATGATTTACGAGTCATCATGAAAAAGAAGATAAGGGCAAATCAGTTGCTTGTAATTGTTGTCATCAATAATAGTTTTTGAGCTGCAGCAAGTCTCGCTCATTGCATAGAACAAAGGACAGTGAAGTAAGAAAACGACGTGCGTACGACCTTAAAAAGACGATATGTCAATCTTTACGGTAATACGATGTCAGATCTCGTTTTTAAAGACGTTATCTTACTGCAGCGAAGTTTGCCAAATTCAAGGCGTACAGTTTACCCGCAGTTATCTTGATTGGCACATAACCCCTCATCAGCATAATGCTGATCACTTTTCTTACTCTCAGCGAAGATTGATACCATCTTCCGTTGGTTCTGAAATACCGATGTGTGTTAGACTATTTTTTATTTATAATTATTTCTGATAAATGTGTATAAAGCGATTCCATATATAGATCGAATGTATCAATATCCGAACAAAGTATCATCGGTTAATTGTTTTCAGAAATATTGTCAATGCTGAACTGTAACTAAAATGCCTCCATGGCGAAATACTTACGTAAATGCAAAAATTTTGTTAGTATAATCTGATAATTGCTGACCCGGCCAGCTTTCGAGGAAGAGTACGGATAACAGAGTCACCGTGAACGATGCATATCGCAGAGCTTCATTTGGATCACTCAACTTTACCACTGCCTAACTCATAAACGTAAATTCGTTTTGTTACACTCGCACGTATATAATTACAAGTCTAAAGAAATTAATTCTAATTTTAAGCATAATAGTCAAACATCATAAAAAAAGACAAAATTTTTAATGGACGTCTCAATGAAAAATGACAATAAAATCGATGTCGAATTGATGATTTCGATGATGAATGATCATCAATTCGATGTTGATTTCATTATCATTTCTCACTAGGGTAAAGCTTATCAGTAATGATACATGACTGCACATATGTACTTATCACTGTACTGACCTGGAATATTGTGAATGTCATACCCATCATATTGAAACCTAGTTGAAAAAAATACGATGTCGTATTCGCAATTTCGATACGTCTTGCATACCTTCATGTCCGAGAAAAATGAATAAAGTTAATAATAAAAAGATACATGTGCTAAAATATTGTATAAATTTCAAAGAATAAAGAATAAGACATTGATCAATTTAGAAAGGAGATTAATTATTAAATAAAATTAATAATGTAGGTAGACAAAAATTGAATTTATACACTCAATTCATTACATACGTAAAAAAAGCAAACATATTAAACGCATGGTATTCATTAAAAAATATAAAAACGCATACCAAATTACTGGCAAAAATAATAATGTAATTATTCAGAGATACTAACTCTATTATATGATTGTGCATGATGACACAATTCTTAATATATCCATACGACATAGCTTCTTCTTTGCTCGTATACAAATTTATGTCTAAAGTATCTGCTTCAACAATCCGTGCTAGCCGATATCTAAAAAATGCTTATTGATAAACGTATCTTAAACATAGGTCGAGTCCAAGGATGTTGAAATTCGATCGAATGATGTAGATGAATAATTAATATTAAAATTTAATATCACCGCTGATTTAATATCTCTATCTTCTCTGACTATGTATATATTATTCTATCTTCATGACGTGATGTATGGATGAAACGAATTCGGGTAACACGCATTAATAAGACATTCGATGACTAATGACAAATATTTATTCCGCAGTCACTCTCTCTGTCTC
>NW_017296102.1:239351-306597 GCF_001594075.2 Trachymyrmex cornetzi
CTCTCTCTCTCTCGCTCAACAATAATCAATTACACGACAAAAATGTATATATTATATATATATATATATATATTTCTATGTATCAAAGATTTAATAAAATGTGTAAGAAACGTGTGACAGTATGGCATATCCAACATAAGATGAGATTAACACCGATCGGATTTCTCGCAAGCAACATGTATATGCGAGTATAACAAATACACAAGATGCGTTTTGAATGAAAATGCTGTTCAGTCTTACGAAGTGTCATTATTGCGGAGTTACCCTAGGATCTCGCACATCCCACATTCGTGTTGAACGTGAAACACCAACATCGAGTCGATCGCTACGACGATCGTGACGAATCCGAGGGTGCCAATATACGAATGCACCAATAACGGGTAGTAATACTTCTCGGAATCTATAAAGTATTCCGTGCGAAACATCAGGGGTCTATCGGAAATGTTGTACAACCCCATGTAGCTGGCTGTGTTTATTATCACCGGTACAACCAGAAAGGGAGTCATTGAACCATATAGAGAGACTGTAAATTATATATCAATCATGAGTCATGTCCCTATGGTTTTTATTAACTTTTCAGCTCAGAATATGTATGCAAGATAGTTTAATTTCGCTTGAAAAGTATTTATATTTTATATAAATTTTTATTTAGAATTATAATTTATTAATATATATTTTATTAAATATATTTATGTGTCACACAAATATTTTATATAAATTATATATTTGAAATTTATGCAAAATATAATTTATTGATTTTGAAAATTAATCTAAATTATGTCGCGAAGTTTTAAAGGAAACTATAATATTAAGTTTTTAGTATAATTTTTACCTGCATAAGCAATTGAGACTTTTCTACCCATCTCGTAATTCTTACAAAGAATATTGTACTCATCGCTAAGTTTTGAATAGATATTCCAATCGTCCGCCATTATGAAAGCGAGCTTCTTCATCTACATTTAGTATAACGAATAACTACGATTAGTATCGATAAAGTAATTATTCTCGCATCCTCGAGAAAAAACATACCTGTTCATGGTTGTACGTATAATTAATATGTTTAACGATGCACATTAAACTAATTACAAAAGGCGACGAACTTTCCATAGCCGCATCAATGTCGTCCGCGAACCAAGCAGTGATCATGCCGCCGCCCTGCAAAATTTCTTCAAGTTTGCATGGCTACGTTTAATTAAAATATCAACAAAATAAATCGATATTACGAAAAACAAGAATATGAGCTTGCAAAAATATAATATATATACATATATTTTTTTATGATTTCAAATTTAAGAAATGTAAAATTTCTGTATCAAGTTGCTCATGGGCAAGGAGGGAAGCCGTTAATAATTCTAATTTAAAATGAAGAATAGTAAGTATTGTTATTCTAATAATATATTATTTGTCATAATAAGTGTGATTTATTAATGGTTAAAATAAAAAAAAAAATAATTTTTAACTTAGTAGCCATCATTTATTTTCAGCTCGATCGTCGTTAGACTTTTATATGTATATGCATAGTCAATTACTATATTATCTTTGCTGCACGATTAGTTATTCAATAATTTTATGAAAACTCATTAGCTGCATCACTTAAAGAAAATTCAAAAGGGAGTTTACCTGAACAATCGCCTGAGAAAAAACTGCGGGCACGAAGACGAATTGGATCAGGAATTTTTCCCATCTCTCCTGGTACGGCCATTGGCCAATGAGACACATAAGAATCTGATTGATACGCATATATTGACCTTGAACACTATTCATCTTGACGGTCCCGCGGCGGGTATAGCACTGCGCTTGCCAAACCTTACCAAGCGGAAAGCGCAACGCGTGGGGAGGAATTCACTGGCCTCGTTAAGCATTCCGTTTGGACAGTGTATAATGGAGAAAAATTGCACCGCGGAAGGAATCAAATCGATACGTCGTAGCACGCACAAGGTACACGATATTGAGATACGCGTGCATGGGACAGTTTAAAGAAGGAGATAAAAGAAAGAGATAAATTCTCGGCGCACCGTATGCGATGCCTTTTTCGTGATCGTGCAATGCGAGGGGTTGAATTAAGCATTGCGGAAAGTTAAAAGTACATATGCAACGCTTAAACCTCCCGATCATTTCTTGTACAAAAGGAAAAGATCGCCGCGAATTTCATGTCAATTCACTTCCGTTGTAATATCATTCCAGGGCCTACTCTACTTTCTTTTCATACTTTCTGAGGAAATACACAACTTTTATACGTTTTATACAACGATACTTCTATAGATAGTTTCTCGCAATAATGTTGCGCATCTAATGTTGAAAGAGTCATTTTGAATTACGCGGAAGTTAGAGACTATTTGAGAGATGGAAATATATCATCTACAAAAAATATTTTGCTTTCGAACAGACGATGTGTAACTATAATCATTCTGATGCATTAAGTAATATAAAAATACTTAGTAAAAATAACAGCACTTTATAAAAAATTATATATATATATATATATATCTAATACCACAATATCATTTATATAGTTCGCATCCATTTAGTAATTGCTGTTACAACTTCAGTAATTATTTAAGGATTGCTCTCAATTTCAGATCCAAATTTCTAACCAATGTTAATCGGTCCTAGATCTAACTGGTTGCTGTTTCTAGAAATGATTATCTCATTAAAACTTGGAAAGCTGCGCCCATCAATGCGCCTTGCGCAAGAAAGTGAAATATGAGACAGCAGTCTTCACAATCTTAAAGAAAAACGGTCAACATTGTAAGTATAGTATTTGATTGTAAAATTAATACGATTACAACTATAATCTTGAAACTGAGAGATGTGTTTCAATTAAGGCAGAGCTGTCCAGAGTACCTCATGGAACATGTCGAAATGAATTCCGATCGGAATTATTTCGTTTTTCCTAAAAAAACATAATAGAAATCTAGGGAATAATTGAATAATTCCGATCGGAATCCATTCCGACCTTATTCCATGATAGGTGCCTAGGTCGGTGTTTTTCGGCTTGAAATCGAAATGTGTCGGTATTCACATCTATTACCGTTCCTGTTCCTTACTTCATTGTCGTTTATGAGACCAAGCATCGCGCGCTACGACAAAACAGCAATGAAGTGAGGAGTAGAAATGGTAATGGACGTGAATACCGACACATTTCAATTTCAAGCAAAAAAACACCTTGGACAGCTCTGAAAAGGCATGTAATGTGTTTTCCTAATACATAAACATTATTGTGTCAATGTACTCTCTCCCTCCCTACAAGTTCGGAACAAATTATCTTACCGTGGCGAATGTTTCATATTAGTAACAGAATGCTTTTAAGTATAGTGAAAGACACAGGTCAATAACTTTATACGATTTCAACCTAGTGTCCATTTATGAGACCAAGCATCGCGCGCTACGACAAAACAGCAATGAAGTGAGGAGTAGAAACGGTAATGGACGTGAATACCGACACATTTCAATTTCAAGCAAAAAAACACCAACCTTGGACAGCTCTGAAAAGGCATGTAATGTGTTTTCCTAATACATAAACATTATTATGTCAATGTACTCTCTCCCTCCCTACAAGTTCGGAACAAATTATCTTACCGTGGCGAATGTTTCCATGCACAAAACGAACATACCGCCAGCCGTTAATACGCACGGCGGCTGCGTTTTCATCATCATGAAAAGAACAAGTTTTTTCGTTCTAGGCGACGCATTGTACCAGTTCAAATTTATTCTGCAATTACAGATAAGAGCTTGCTCACATTTTACTAAGCTGTGCTTTTAAATTTATATATATTCATTTATTTACTGAAATTTATTAAATTAATATATTTACACGTTTTTATCAACAATATTAATTAATTTTACTCAACGTTTACGCGTGAAATACGTACAAATTAGTATGAAGGTATCCGCTATAATCTATCAATCTCTGAGCATTAATACATTCAAAGCATAGATGAAATAGTAACGCACAAGACACCGTTATTAGTCCCAAAAGCTCAGATAGATCATTTGATTTTGTCACAGCCTAAATGAGATTATATTAATCGCTGCTAATTAACTACAAAAATAATATTTTAACTCTAGGGTTATAGATCTATTTTTTTGTACATTTGGTAATTGATTTACACAATGGATTTTTTAAACCCCCAAATATACCTATTCTATTTTATTTCGAAAAAATAAACTTTTTTAAGGAGAATTTTACACATGGTAAAATATCATTATAAAATCAAAATTCACATTTCTTTAAATTACAAAATACAAACATTTAAACAATAAAAAATCTCAAGAATACAACTTGAAATATGTCACAGATGTATGACAATCCTAGAATTAATTTAATTAAATATACATATAACAAATTCAGTTAATAATTACATTATAAATGCAATAAAAGGTCTTTTCTTTAAACCATTCTTAAGATATTCACGAAACTAATTAATTGTAATTGTTCATCTATTAATGCATTACTAAATCAATTTCCAACTACCGTTATTACTACAATTAACATAATAATACAAGATGCACATACCCCAACACCTGTAACGCTCATAGCTATCATATTCAGTCCAGCATGAAATAGAAAGTGTTTGGAGTACACAATTTCTATGAGATTGACAAACCTTGATTCAAATATATTTTAATAAATAATGTCCCAATATCATAAAATTAAACAACTAAATCCTGTACTCATCTAAGACTAACCAGATTTATTTTTATTCCAAAACAAACAGAATGTTTAGAGATTTCTGCACTTAAATTGCAATGATTGAAGTACAAACGACACAAACCTTATAGCTGCTCTGTGATCGTGAACACACTGTACCATATTTCGGTACGCCGTATCTTTTGTAATTGGGGGATTGACATCTCCGGTCAGGTATATCTCCTGTATAGCTTGTTCTATTCGCGAGCTTCAAGGATAACGATATAAAATTGAGAAAGGAAAGAGCCCGTCGTCGAATCTCTGCCCGTGAAACGCTGTTACTCACCCAGTTATGATAAATAGACCGCAAGCGTGTCGCATAAATATGACAAATATTGCGTCGGTCGCGACAATGGACGTAACGCAAATTATAGCGGTGAAATATCCGTGAATCAGAATGTGAAAATAATACTTATCCATGTCGACGTAATATTCGACTCTATGCAACATAGGCCGGGTGACGTTAGTGACTTGAAGGATTAACGGTTGGAGGGGCATCACCAAAAATGCTACTGTTGATATATACATCACACCTAAAGAAAAGTGTTATTTAAAAGCACAAGCAATTAAAGATATAAGAAACTAAAAATTAATTAAACAATTAATTACTCACAAACATAAATGGTCGAGGATTTTTTGCCACTAACAGCATATTTTTCAAGCATCTTTATGTCATTGGAATTTCTTAACGAATAAAAATCATCTCTTATTCGATCGAGCAAGGCTCTTATCTATAAATGTAAAATATTCTTAAGTAAATGTTCAAATTGTTTGAGTTTTAACGTTTTATCGGAGTTAAATGTTTAACGATATATGCTTCGTAAATTGCCTTCGTACATTACCTACATTGAAATAACTTGCGAGCAGAAAAACGTGCTTTTATTAAATCAGAATAAGTAAGTTAATTATACTCTCTCTGATTGTGAGATACATTATAAAGAAAATGATCGTACGTACCTCATTCACGTACAGTACGGAATTCATTATTTTCGTCATACCTGATACATCAACCATTAATGGAACAAGACACTCGATCACAATATCCATATCGTGAATGTAGGAGAACATACCACATAGCTTGAACGAATGAGTTAATTATTATTAGTTATAAGAAAACATTGAATCCATGATATGATTCGTTATTTTAATCTTTTACCAACCGCAGACGGCATAATACTCAGTATAAAGATGCTTCTACATAATTCGCAAATCGCAAAAAGTAATCGCAAACGCAGACGCAGAATGACAATTTGCATTGTTTTTTTTATTGCGTGCGGTTAGTTTTCATCTGCGTGTATCTTGCGTGCGGTGATTGTCATTCTGCGTCAACATTTGTGAACTACGTTTTACGATTAGCGAATTATATAGAGACACCTTAAGAACGTCAGCCTTATTGACAAATGCACAGAACTATTATTGCACACAGTTGTTATAAAAATAAAAATTAAAAAAATAAAACAAAGTTTTATTTTTAATAAATAAAACTTTAATAAGTGCTTTATATTGACACGTTTACGGTAAAAAAATATGCGGCTCGCAATTCGTATTATATTTGTATCCGTAAATTGTTTCAGTTAGATTATGCAACAGCGGACAGCAAAATAATACAAAAAAATTTCTTGTACAATAACCTTTAAACATAATGTCATGAATATACACGAGAATTTATAAATTTATTTTCTTGAATTGAATGTTGATGCGATTAAGTATTAATCATCGCCGTACCTTGGCGAAAATTTGCGTGCAAACTATAGTTACTATGACGATGACTATTGCATGACTCGTCCTAGACGATTGGTAAGGCCATTGGCCGATTGCCAATAGTAGAATTTTGTTGACTCTGTAGTTGTGCCCGTCAAAGAAATCCATTTTACTTATGTTAGTAGAGTATTAAAGGCATTAACAGGTCTCTTCGATCCTTACCACATCGTCCAGTCGTACGCAATATCTCACAATATTAACAATTCTTTGTGTAACACGACTCTCGATGCAATTGTTCCTATTAGCTATAGTCGAATGATTGCTGAAAGGTATACACCTAATTTTGCGGTTTGATGTTCGTTGCAAAGCGACTTCGTAATTGCAGAACGCAATTTTCTTTGTATTATCCGTCATTTCATTCGAATTTTCAGAACGCTTCTCTACCTTTATCTTGCAATGTACACAGACTTTCTATCTTACCATAACTTTCTGTTTATTTTGTCACGAATTAATAACAAAAGGCTTCAGTATGACAAAAATAAGAAGACATTATTAAATTTCAATATCTACAATACACATTTTTGTCAGAAGATGCAAAGAATTTCGGAAAAAAACAGTGCAATTTCAAATGGCATGTTATGAATGTAGTTTTTTTCAAGTTGGATGTATATAATTGTTTATCGAAAATATTTGCAGAGATTTTAGAGATATTTTTATAAGCTGTTAAATTGGATAAATTATGTATCTTAATGATTGTTACATCAAAATGCTACGTAAGTTTTGCAGACGTTCTTTCGATGTCACATATAGATATGTGTGCACATATATTGTAATTAAATTATTTTATTAATTTCCCTGAAAAATATACCTTCAAACATGTATTGTTTGAAGGTATGTATTGTACAATGCACAATACGATTTCGAGCGTTAGAACAAGAAATTAAAAGATGCATCAAGGATTTCGCCACACGCTTACGATGCCATATGGCCCTCGGATACGTTTCGGATTCGTTTCCGAGAGCAGCAAAGTGTCGAAACTACAAACAACAATAGTCGATCTATCATACACTCGTCACACATTCCGCCCCTCGAACGGAGTTTCTAATTGGATGTGAAATAAGCTGACGAAAAGTTAATCATTATATGACGAGGGTACGTTCAATCATGACCGCAGTCAAAATCCAAAGTCAGAAAACACATGTAGAATATTTGCCAACATATCTTCAAAGTCAAATAGTTTAACATTTTCATTGTTAGCGTCTATAGGTGCAGCATTAAGTTCAATTGTCTTATGCCGTTGACGGCTATTGGCAGTCACTTATTTTATCAACAACTATTTAGTAACTAAAGCCAGTAGTCTGTTTTTATTTCAAAACCATCTTAAGTAATATCTTAAAATGTTAATTCGGCTCTGTGATTGATTTATGACATTTTAAGATTGTATTTAAGAAGATCTTAAATATATAAAAATCGACCATGAATACTGGCCTAAATATTGCGTATGTTTCAATTTTTATATTTAATGTTTGAATGAAAAATAGAAATCAATTATACAATGTTTTCTTCATTGTGAAACAATTCAGCGTTTCATTATTTCTGTAAAGAACACGCGCTGGTAAGAAGTCGTTGTAGTTGGCCATATATAATATCATTGCTAAACGTCTACCATTTATTTTATGTCAAAATTTTCCATAGCGAAAGTGTTATACCAGAATTAAATATTAACAAGACTCAGTTGTTTACATCGAGCGTGTTTAAATGTCCACTCGGCAGTACCGATTAAACTACTTTGCTCACCCGATTGCGCAAGGTGTCGTTCCTCATGAGTGCTTCTCAGGTTTCCTTCTCGTCGACTCCTTTATCACAAGATCTCCCGCTTTCGGTCACCAACACCTTACACTTTCCCCCCAAACTGTATCGCGATTCTTTAGTGCAAGATTATTAAAAGTCTCTTATCCAACGGCATCACTTCATGAGAAAGAATTAACCTTCATCCACCGCTTTTATTTCATTTGCAATGAGGAATTTGAAAGACAGCTGCACGCCACTTTCAGTAACAGAATACCCCATTTTCACAATTTTTTCAATATTTCATCACAATTTCATAAATTTTGAATTAACATTTCAGTCACCACGTTTCTTATATAAAATTAAATATTATATAGAATGTTAATAATTCACGTTAGGTATTCCAAATATTTGACGTTATTATATTATTGTTCATTTCGTACGAATATAAAAGAAGAAGTATTTTATTATCTTTACAATAATCCATTGAAAGCTTCATCGGTACCACGTCGCAGTTTGTCTTAAAGTTCCGGCACTATTGATAACGTTAACGCGTTTCAATATTACGGTAAGGCACCGAATGCAGTCTCTCGAGGGCTTCCTTCCGGCGCCACGCTCGTCTTTATCCTGAAATCTCCCGCCCTCGGCTGGTCGACACCTTGCGGCACCTCTCGTTATACGCTCGTAGACGAATGCCACGCGCGCCGAGTCTGAGGTCTGGCTCTGTTCCGTTTGTACGAGGGGTAGAACCCCGTAGGAGATGGATATCGCTAATTATCTTAAGGTGAAGGGGTCCGTAGTAATAGCACGCGACCGTTGTATTCTACTACCTTCCCTCCCTTCTCCTTCTGTATTTGTATCATTCCTCGTCGATGTATACGATTTCTTAATAGAGTATCCATGAATCAGTCACAAATCGATATCGATCAATATTACAGAATATCACTCGAATCATTTCAACGATACGCTATAAAAAATCGTAAAAGATTAAGATTCATATTATTTATAGACATAATCACATTATTAAACTTGAATTTCAAATGGAATATACTTAATAAAAAAATCGTACAAAATTATAAACAATATGATTTATAAACATGATCTGTATTTTTTGTCAAATGCAAGACTCACATTTATGTTTCCATAAATATTTTGGCATTAATATTTTTGTCGCATTTCACAAAAAGTTAACATAGAGAAGTTTTTGATATGCATTTTAAAGTGCAAAAAGAAAACTTTAAATCTGCGTTTGATTTTTTCTATGATATTTTGTTCCTAAATTAAAAATTAATATTTTTTTGCAAATATTGCAAAAAATAATACTTTTTAATTTAACATAATTTAGAAACAAAATGTCGTAGAAAAAATTCAAATGCAAATTTAAAGCTTTATCTTTGCACTTAAAAATGCATGGTCGAGAACTTCTCTACTATTTTTTTCACAGAGATATTTAACTTTTCGTGAAATGCGACAAAAATATTATTGTTAAAGATTTTTAGACGCTACTGTATCTTACAATTAGTCATATATGTTTGTATTGTATCTTACAATTAGTCATACAGCTTGTGATAATACACTTTTAAAGTTTAAAAGTCGCTCGACATATTCTCATTTTATTTTTCATTTAACATCTATTTGAATCTGTTTGATATAATAATATAAAGTTTGATAGAAAAAGTAGTGGTACTAATTAATTACTATTTTTGAAAAAGTTAATCGCTATTTTCTAACCATATCTAATTTCTGTAAAATTAATCATGCGAGAGCGTACAGAATTATTATCTTATACAATTATTTCAATATATTTTTAAAAGTAATAAAAAATCCTAATATATTTACCAAAGTAAATTTATTCATCATCGAATAATTTAAATAAGACATTTAGAAAGAAAATTTCATCCCACAATCGAATTTTAAACTGCTAATTTTAAACTTGTGTCTTTATTTTATTTTTAGATTGTAGACGACGGAAAACCGCGAGAATCATTAATGCTCGGTTTCCTCTCCCTTTCGTGTCACGTCTTCATTGTTCTTTTGATGCTACCTATACAAAAATGCGACGATATAACATGGTGCATACAGTTATTACACGTGTAGTGGCTTGTATTGTGAAAGCATCTGTTGTTCCGCTGTCGATCGTCGTGACGATTCAAACGCCAAGCAGAAAGAAAGACGGGAAATCGGAAATTGAAAATTAATTTCCGCACTGCCATCGTGATCAGTTCATCATCCGATCAGCGCCGCAAAATTCGGAAATATCACCGTGATATTGTAATGGACTCATTATCCGCGTAAGTTTTTAAGCTTGCTTAGAGCCGAGATATTACCGTGTCTCCTAACGAGTTCGTAGTAGTATTCAACAAATCGGGCACAGACAAATTTCTATCAAACTATTTCTGTCAGAAACTCATCAGGAAATAAGAAATTCTGACCATAACGGTCTAATCTGGAATCTTTTTAATGCTTAACTAATTTAAAGTGAATTAATGTATACTATATTATATGTACATACATATATACCATATTGTAGTCAATTGAATTACGCCCCGAAATTTTTCCGGACTTAAAACGCAGCTAAACTACCTAAATAATATCACAGTTAAATTTTTTAATGCTCAATAAACATTAGAGAGATCTTGATATAATTATATAGAAATCTGTAAATAAATTTAATTGTTTAATTTTTACATGTTATACTGAAGATGACCTGATATGAAGATTGAAACGTCTGTATATTAAATATTTATATCTATCAGATATTAAAGATAGATTAATTATTGGCAATTAACAACTAGCTTTGATTCGTAGCCTTTCTGCTTTGATCATTTTTATTTTTTTTTAAATTCTTGAGTCAGAATAATTTGATCTGTAAATAAATTTATTTATTGCGGAGATTATTACCTTGGCCGGAAGTCGAATCTCTTGCATTCCGTGCGAGCGTCCTAAGCCTTTAGACTACCGAAGCCTATTTATATCAGAGATCCCAGATGATGTTGATAGAATTAAATAATTTTAACGAATAATGTCATCAAATTTGATAAACCTATATTACAATGTACGCAAGGTCTGAAGGAGTTAATTTATCAATTTTTTATTTCATTTTTCATTTTTCAAGAATATATAGAAATAACATTTCCAATTTTTTAATTTCTTCTTTACGTTTTGCCGCACATTCGCTTATAATAACAGAACAATGAACTCTTTCCAAAGAACACCCGCGAGCATCTTTCTTTCAGGCCGCCGGTCGCTTCTCGGCAGGTCGCGGAGGTAGGACGGACTCGCGGCGCGGGCGTGCCTGCGGAACGGATGTCGAAGAACCTGAAGAGAAGAGGGGTAGATACAGAAGGAACCCGAATGAGCCGCTGCCAGGTGTACATATCGCCCATAGGGATAGGTAGAAAACAAGGTGGGAACCATATGTTGATCTGCTGACGGGAACTCTGGCACGCGCCAAGCGCACTCAAACTCGAGCCTTTACACCGCGAGGATCGGGGCTGTGGTGTCCACCTTAGCGTCCTCTCGTTGACCTGATCGAACGCCTGACAGTTCAGCTTCGATGTCCCTTTCTCACGGCCTACGGATAGAAGATGTTCGACACAAGGAACGTAGTGAACTGAGACACTATCAGCGAAGATACAGTTTGCGCAAAGATTCAATTGGATCGATTTCGCGTAGGTGATGTGTCGAATAGTACATGCAGTATTTTTCACGCACAAGAAGTCCAGCTCTCAATATTATATCGGATATATTTCGTTAGATGTAATGAAATCGTTTAATTAATACGATGTGTATTAAGTATTAGCGCTGTAAGATTACGTTTAAACTGTCTAAAAGTACTTGACTGCGTTGACAAACCCAATGAAATATGAATCAATCATGACGAATTTTGTGCTTCAACCCTTTCTTCAACGTAACGTCAAGAGGATTTGATGAAGACTGTAGCAATGGCGTGAAAATTTTGCTTATACAAAAATCTCGGATTGTAAAAAGAAGATTACTCTCGCTACACTTCATCCTACGAGACAACTCTGATGAGGCACTGTATATGCTACGCATAGAGATATATTCTCGTTGTGCCAAGTCGATCAAGTAACTTTTCCAACCATGGCTCTGCTATCGAATCACCACTGCAATTACCAGAACACACAATCTGACATGTTAACACCCGCTTATCCGAATTCAGCGAGGAGCTACGATCCCCTGTACCCGTCACCGTATAATTCTCCAAACTATGAGTCTACAAGAATCGTGTATCGAGACAATTGCACACACGAGAGCGAGCTCACGCCGCGAAGAGACATCGAGACACTGGATTACGCCAAGGACATGGTATCGGAATACACGAAAACTCCAGAAGGATACGATCGAGGACCTTATGGTGTTTTAACCCCTGTCACTCCGCAAAGGTAAACGCACGCGCTAAGAATAATCATTTCACCGAAATGATTATTTCAAGGTTCGTCATTCTCGCGAATTTACAGATACGAGCCGTCACACTCGATGGATCAGACCACGTCGCCGCGATCGACATTATACGAGGAAAGTTCAATGGACTATCAGTCGCCGTCGTATTGCTATGAGACGCCTCCTCAAGAACCGAGATATCAACCCCTGGAGAACAGCAAGCCGATTCTCACCATCGTCGAACCTCGCACCAATTGTTGGGAGCCCATTATATCGACGCAGGTAACTATCGCGAGTAATCTATGTTGTTTTTCTGATGAATTCTCGTTAAAACTTGATTCAAATTGCAATTTGACGGAACGGCTATTAGATATTTTGAGTGAATAAAGCTAATAATTAAATTCCAATAATATTTATTTATCCTAATTATTAACAATTGATGATAATAATAATCGAAAGCGTGCATCGAGTGCGTGATTTTTCAATCAAGCTGCAATTTTTTTCAGAGGATGCCGACGACGCCACCAGTAAGTCCGCGAAAGGGCAGACGGAGATCCCGCGATGTGCCACCGTCGCCGACAGTGCTAAAGCGTCGACGTCTCGCTGCGAACGCACGTGAGCGACGTCGCATGAACGGCCTGAACGATGCTTTCGACAAGTTACGTGAGGTTGTGCCAAGCCTCGGGACCGATCACAAATTGAGCAAGTTCGAGACCCTGCAGATGGCACAAAGCTACATAGCCGCCTTATGCGATCTTCTACAGAGACACGACAGCAAGAGATAGACACGGATTCCGAAAACGCAAGTATCATGTGTACCCTTTCAATGTTCTGACACCATTTCTCTAAAAATGCATTCACTTGAACTGATTTTCAACAAATCCTGCAGTGCAACAATAGCCTCTAATTATAAACTTTCCTAAAAAAATTAAGTTGAATATATTTTGAATTCTTTGACTAATTTTAATATTTAATATTTAAAATACCAAGAATGTAAAGGCTCGAATGATATACAATTAAATTAATAAAAGGGAAAAGCCTATTAGAGCCGACACAGGTTTTTCGTGTGTAAAAAATATAATATTTATTAATAAAAATCTAGACATTTCGATCATATTATTTTGGTCATCTTCAGTAACTGACGCAATATAAACTGTACGCTTTTAAAATAAGTCGCTTGGTAAATTTACGATAATAAAGATGTGTCCAAAATTTAAAATCTTGAAACATCATAGTATTCAAACTTCGTATTCAAACAAATGCTATGATGTTTCATGATTTTAAATTTGGACACATCTTTATTATCGTAAATTTACCAAACGACTTATTTTAATAGCGTACAGCTTATATTGCATCAGTTACTAAAAATGACCAAAATAATGTAGTCGAAACTTTTAAATTTTTATTAATAAATATTATATTTTTTACACATGAAAAACTTGTATTGGCTCTTATGAGCTTTTTTTTATTAATTTTATGTTTAAATAAAATTTATATATTTAAATAATTTTGATTTCAAAATTAATTTTCTCAAGCTCTAATAAGTGGATTAGATCATTGTTGTACTCTACTCCTAAATTTCAAATATTTAAATCAGTTATTAAAGCTTAATGTGTTTAAACTGCGATACGTATTATTAACATTAATTGTAAAAGGGATGAATAATTGTTAGTCTTTATCGTATGATCCTGAGATGTTTAATTACAAAACGCACAGACAATATTTCAATATATTTCTAAAGCGTAACAAGATATTTATAGTAATTGTAAAAAATTATAAGACTGAACTACACAACTGGTACCGAAGGCATTCTTAATACTCACAATTTAATCTAAATAAGTATATATCCAATAAAGCCTAATTATGTCCTTATAAAATTTTTGCTAATAATTATTTTTATTATTATTATGCAAAGAATGATTTTATATGGCAATAAGTTATTTAATTACAACTTTAATATACATATATGTAATGTGCTGACAATTTTTTCAAATACTTTTGAAAGTTTATACTTAAAAATTTCTAATATATCTTCAGTTTGAATTTAGCATCAAAAATAGTATTAACTAGATTTTGTACTTGTATCACAAATGCTATAGCGAACATATGTGTTTTATGTACTTTTTACGTATTTTAATATAAGATAAAAAATGAAACAGCTAAACATCCAAAGACTAAGCGCGATAGTAGCAAAGGAAGCTCATTGTATGTATGTTTGCATGTGTATGTACGTATGGCAGTTTTTTAAGACATATTTTATGTTTATTTATAAGGCTAATATATTATATTATATTATGTATCATCAACTCTCTGTACTTTTAACAAAGCTGTAATTTAACTTTTCAACTATTTCCGTCAAAGAAAATTATTATCATTGTATTATTACTATATTAGTCATCGGTATTATATAGACACACACACACACACACACACACATATATATATATATATATATATGTATGTAATTAGACATAGCTTTTTTTTCCTTAGTGTTAAGCGGAAATGGATATGGGTTTAAGATCAATTTATTCCTTGAAACATCCATATAGTACAGAATTTACAGCAATATCGCTGCAAAATCTCTGCAATATTGCTGCAACATGGTAATGTTGCTGCAACTTTTGTGCAACTTTGTGCTATAAGGATCTCATTGTGAATTTGTAATTATGTAGTATCTAGTCAAGATTACAATTATCAACTTTGATCATTTTTAAGTAAAAACACCAAAGATCTAAAGCAGAAGCTTAACTTTGTGAAGAACAATAATGACCAAATCGCATTCAGGAATTTATCATATAATCGGCTTTATTTAGCCAAAGACTTTTTATAAATAAGAAGTATTACGTAAACTATTTATAAACAAGGAAATATTCATAAATCGATAAATTACATGATGCAAATATTTGTAATATTAATTGTATTAAATAAAATATACTTTTGTACACTATTGTAAATAAAAAACAGTGTTCGTAATAAAGAGAAATAAATAAATAAATACGATATGATATTAATACTTCTTCTTCGAAAGGATGAAATATTAATATTCGAAAAAATCGCAAATATTAAAAGAAAAGTTCCATAAGCAGCCACCTTGTGTTACGCATGGAAATGATTTAAAAAAAAAATTAAAAATACTTTTTATAAAAAATTTAAAACGGTTTTTTGTGTTCCTCAGTAACATAAATTTCATAAGAGTTGTTTCATGTTACTGATCGAAACATATACAGTGTTCCAAAAGTAACGATAAATCTTTCGCAAAGGGGCAGAATGGACTAAACTGAGAAGAAAAGTCCATTTTGCAATTTTCGCAATAATTAAAGATATTAATTGCTAAAAATTACCGAAAATTGAATCATTTTTTACTCAAATACTATCAACTTTACAGAAAAACTGCAAAACTTTACACAAAAATTATTAATTTTTTTCTCATAGAGCTCTAAGAATTGTTTTAAAATTTTTTCAGAACTTTTTAATACCGTATTTTCTCATGCGAAAGATTTATCGTTACTTTTGGAACACCCTGTATAAATACTGTTAAAGCTGCTCGTATAACAAAGTATCAAATAATCAAAAAAAGATGGTTGTGATTGCTCGCCAATTTAATCGATATCCTGTGTCGCGTGTTGCCATTTAAAATTAAAACAAAAAAGAGACGGATGATTTTACTTTGTCTCGACTTTTTCAAGCCGTATCAGCTGTGCCGATTGGATATGATTAAGCAGAATGAATCGCTAAACCGCGATGCATGATGTCATACCGCATTCTTCCGGTCATCTCGTGCATAAATGTCGATTTTCCGGTTCTGCACGCGGGCGCGTGACCGGCACACGCACTTGTTGCCCACCTTTCCGTTTCTCTATGGAAGTCTGCGTCCCCTACCCTTCGGAACCCCTTCCGGATGCGAACGATTCACGTGCGCTTTCCTCTGACAGTGTCTTCATTATTTTCGGTTTTGTCACTATCGTCTTCGGCATAGCGGTCGCTTTCTCTCTCTCTCGAGGGATTGTCCAAGTCGCATGAGATGGTATTTGTACGTCTATTGCAAAATATCTTATTGATGCCGTGAGAATGCCTTACTTCGCATAGACGCTGCTCCGTAATTTCGCTCTAATTACTCGCGTCACGTCTGTCCTTTGTCCAGTTGTTCCTCGTGTTTCTTTCTTTCACTGCCGAAGCGACCGGACGAACGCAAATTAATATAGCGTTACGCATATGACAACCAGCAGCTGTCGCTGATACCATGCTTTGTGTTCGCGGCATACAATATATTGAAATATATACCGTTAATTTACAAACGTTTAGAACAATCATGTTATAGACATATATTTATATATAATTAAGCAACTCAATTCATGACGAAGTCAATAATGTATAATATTATAGCAGTATCTGTCGGATCCAAATTCGCAAGTTATTTCTTTTTAAATAGATATAATTGTGCAAGATATAGGATTTCCTATTCTTAATACAATTATTTCGTAAGAAAAACTTTCAGTTTGTGAATTTATAAAAAATTATATTTTTTATAAATAAATTAAACAGATTCAAAATAACTGCATCGTTTTTTCCCAAATTGATAATCAAATATTACTTTACAATGACATTCTTCATGGATACTGACAGTGCTTGTATAAACTAGAAAAATATCAATATTTTTCTTTTTCTTTAAAATAGTTACCCGCACGCTATAGGTATATCAAATGTGAGAAAAGAAAAATGTCACTCGTGCCAAACGCTTGTTGGACAACATCGCTTATGGTAATTTCGACGCCCCGAAGGTGATACAAGACTCGTCGAAAGCAAAATACAAGAAAAGAACATAATCGCGAACGATGAAGTAAGATACTGTAGAATAACATGAGAACATGACGATGTCCTTAAAAGATGCTGACGTATGAGTGCGTCTTAATTGAATTGATAGTCACTTGAATTAGTCAATTATTGAAATAGTCAATTAACGCATGTCGAATTGCTCTCAGCGGATTTATCATGCTGATCGCCCAAACGTATTTCATCTGCTAGCTCTCGAAGCCAAAGCATTTGACTACCCGCCGTTCACAGGTTCTTGCCCGCAGAAAAATTGATGGACATACGAGGGATTCGTAAAAAAAGATCTCGAGAATAAAAAGAATTAACTAGATATTTCAGCAAAAAAACGAATGAACGAAGATCTTTTCCTTTCAGAAGATTATAGTAAAAAATAAAAAACGATGTAGATAAAAAAAAGGCAAAAAATAATCCAATGTTTAAAAAATGTTCACATATGGAAGGATTAACTGTGTATTACAGCAATTCTATTAATAAAATAATATAATACGGAGATTTATAAAGTTTTAAGTTTCAAATTCTAGAGGCGATATTGCTGTTATGCGTCAAGGTTCAATGTGAAAGACGAAGATTGAGCGAGTTGTCTAAACCTATCCTCGGAAAGAGGCAAGATGACGAACAAATGGACAAAACACGAACGGAGGTTTTAATCGAGTCCTCTCCTTCCGTTAAATTGGCGAGATCGGGAGAAGGAAAAAAAGAATCCGTCACATTTCAAGATACGTAGGCGGACAGCGGCACGTGCCCTACAATAGAGCTCGTTAGCGATTCCGTATGATTTCCTTTTTCGTTTCTTTCTCTAGATGGACGTCCACCTTCCTGTCGTAAATAAGGATCCCTTCCAGCACCAGATGTCCAGTAATTAGCGATCATTAATTACCTGAACGAACGGACCAGCGTTCGGCATTGGCTGTTATGAGAGAAGATCCCTGATATCTTGCGATATATCTGCTAGACAGTAAAATACTTTAAACGGGATTTTCGTCCTTGGGGCAAATTACATTACATATAATTAAGCATAAAAACATATATAATTGAGCATAAAAACATCACGACTATTTGACTTTTTTTTTATAAGATCTGACCCTACAAATAGTATTTTACTGTGAATGACGAATAAAAAAAACAATTTTAAATGTGGTTTAATAACAGCTAAACGTAAAAGTATTTATGTCGCGTTTATTATAAGATTTTCCTTTTTGTTATTAAATTAATGTCTAAATATTTAAAAAAACTAATTAATTAAATTAAATAAGATATTTTATATAAACTATAAAAAAGTCATATACCGAGTGTTCGAAATAAAGCATTACAAATTTGTATCTCGAAAACACGGTATTATTGAGAAAAATTGTTCAGACAAAAGTTATAGGGTTCAAAAAGATATATTATTTGATTTTATTACTTTGACTTTGGGAGGTGTCGCCAAGGTCAAGATCACGTCGATTTTTTAAAATAGAATATCCTACTTTTCATTCCAGAATCTAATAGCCGATGTCGAGAGCTTTCCAAAATACTACATTAAAGTATTTTTTTATTAAGTACTTTTCGAGTTACTTTACGATGCTTGGAAGTTACAATACAGGAATTAATATTACCCAATGTGTCCGACGGATCGACGGCTAAAACCTCTTGAATGTTGTTGAGGATCATGTCCTCGATAACATTTGTCAAGATCAAAGTCATTGTGTGGAGATTATTCCTCTTATTTTAATTTTTGCACTAAAAATTCATTTTTACGTAAAAATAAAAATAAGAGATACAACCTCTAATGGCTTTGATCTTGACAAATGATATCCAGGGCATGATCCTGAACAACATTCAGGAGGTTTTAATCGTCGGTCGGACATCTTGGGTAATGCTAATGCCCAAGGTACTGTAACTTTCAAGCATCATAACTCAAAAAGTACTTAATGAAAAAATATTTTCTTATAGCATTTTGGAGAGCTCTCGACATCAGCTATTAGATTCTGGAAACAAAAGTAGTGTTCCATTAAAAAAAATCGATGTGATCTTGACCTGACTTTGGCGACGCCACTCAAGGTCAGTAAATAGACTTTTTTGATCCCTACAACTATTGTCTGAACAATTTTTCTCAATAATGCTGTGTTTCCGAGATAAAAATTTACGCTTTATTTTGAATACCCGGTATATTACTTTATACATATATGTATATATGTACTTTTGTGATAATGTATACCTATAGGATACATTACAAACCATAAAAGTGGTATAATTCGCGTTTTTAGATTTAGCTCTTAACACTAGACTAGTACAAGTAAGAAGAGAAACATATAGCTAATATCCCGTTAGAAAGGAGGGCGGAGAAGGGATACGTTCCCAAAGAAAACGAAGAGACAGCGGGAAACTGAGACAGATTTTGACCGAGTGGTCACTCGGTAGGGCGTGACCAGAGGTGGTCAAGCATCGAAAGGATCGCTGAAAATCGATTTCAGGCACAATTTGCGTCGAACGCATTGCTCCGCGCCCTTTCAACTGGGAAAACAAATTGGCCCGAGAGATTCGATTATCCTTTTTTTCCATTTTCTCCGCGTTGCTCTTCGTATGTATTAATATTTAATGAATTGTATGACTTTATGGATTTTACACTTCACGTATCTACAGTTTCTTGTTACTTGTCAGCAAATTAATTTATTAATTTATTAGTGTATTCATTAATAAATTATGCATTATTTGCATAATGAAATAAAGTTTCTTTCACCGATATCGAATACTTCTAAATATTCTAATTGCAAAATCCGTTTTCTTCTTCAATTTTATTATGTGCCTATTAAAACTTTATTATAATTTGTTATCAGGAATTTAATAAAATTATGTGAAAAAATATCCGATTAGACAATTCTATTAGACACAAAAAACATGACTATATATACTTTGAAAGTGTCAAGATCCCGATGATCGAAATCAAATTTAGATCGCAACCTTCTTTCGACGCGTCTCGTGGGAGAAGCGATTCGTTCCAGGTTGCAGGTACAACGAGAAGGCGATCTGGAAATCGAAAATTTCGAGACACCTTTCGTTACCCTTATGGTGTCAAAGTCGGCACCCCGGACGAGGATCAATTTTATAGCCATCTGACTCCGTGTCGAGCGGATTTTTCCATCACCTCGACATTCGGCCCACTTGGAAACTCGTTAATCCTTTCGAAGCAATCGTTGAGTAATAAGAGGATGCGCGGAACCGATTATAAAAATCAGTCTAACTCGTTCGCAGGATCGTACCGCCAAAATGCGTTTCACGGTTTTCTAGCACCACCGAAATTCGTTTTTTCGAATTTCTCTTGTGCCGCCCCAAATTCCTTTGAAAAAAAAAACCACAACCTTTTTAGAGAAAGGTACTAATTCATTTTGTAATGTAACTAATGATTAGTTTTTAATTTTATTTATTAATTGCTAAACGATAATAAGTTTTTAATCATAATTAAATTTATGATCTAATGTTTCTTATATTTTCTAATTGTGTGTAATTTACAAATAATTATATAACTTCATATAACTGTATATAACAACTTTCCTTAATTTATATCTTTAGAACTATCTTGATACTTATCACATCGAAAAAACGTTAACATAAATATTCTGCTTGAAAAAAGTACAAAAGATAGTAATGATACAAATTAATTAGCAGTCTATAATTTTCGTATCAATCTGCTTAGTCATTTAACTTCACGCTTTCCATTAAGGAGGAGCGTGCCGAAAAATAAACGAGCGCTTTGATATACCGACCGATTAGTTTTGCTCGCTAGTTATTAAACTAATTTTCAGGAAAACTTGTTAAAAAATGATCGAGCAGTTTTGTTAGTAGTAAAGTAAAGCAAAGCATTACGATAACATCAAGGCCGAAATTTTTATCGGGACGTGCTAATTAACATGCTTAATCAACATCGCGCGCAACGAATGCTCAGCAAAGATTCGAAGAAAAGAAAAAAAGAAGAATTTCCTCGAGCGAGAGCAATCCGATAAATCATAAGTGCTGCCACACTGCCGATCGTTATGATATAATAATCTGAATTCTCAGTAAGGATGTCCCCGGAGGACGTGCGCGCGTTCAAAGAAACTCGTTGCTCATCCAGAAACTGCACCACGCAAAAGATAGCCGGTTTTCGATCGCCGTTCGGCTGAAGCTCGAGTTTGATCATCAAACGCATTCTTTATTTCTATAAGGATCCTACTGTTGAAAATTGTACGACAATCCTTCGTAGATTAGATAATAAATCTGGCAGAAACTAATTTCTTCTTTGTCGGTTAAACTTATATTTCTTTCCTTTTATACAGACAGTACATATACGTGTAGATGGAAAAAATAATGTATATTAATTGCATTAACTAACAATTATTTAGTTGAAAATAATCTTCTTAATTTAATCAATAATGTAAAAAAACGACTATAAGGGTCAATGTAATTCTTGGTGCGAATAAGTAATTATAATGTTGTGATATAATTTAGGATAAATATATATAATTACACCTCTTAAATATTTCGGTTCCTCTTTGGTTCATTCTCACTTTATTAATTAAAGAACATTGATGAAATAAATACATCATGCGCTTGTTTTTTAATAAAATTTGATTTACTTCATTAATGTCAAACTGACAAGACATTATTTTCAATTAAATTGTTGTTAGTTAATACTAATAATTTTTCGTGTATGCATTGCCCCGATAAAATTAATTACGCTTAATAATATGTCCACATTCATATTGCGGTTAATATAAAATAAAGAAGTTTCTATTGCTAAATCTTTTTACTTTTTTGTATAGTTTATCGTTTGTAGAAAGAAATATTTTTGATTTTAGTCTATTCTTTAGAGCAAATTTGCATCTAATCAGAGATTAAAGGAACACGCCATCATGTGGTTCATTACATAATTCGCGGAGTTTGTGAAAAAAACGTGGCGCATCGGTATTGTATTAAGAGTTGGACGTTTCAGTCCGACGTACTTTTCTACACGCGTGGCATAAATGCGACTTCATAATAGCAATATGACGTCGTACGGCAATAAAAAGAAGTCATTTGAGACGATAGAAAAACGACGACACGCGGCGCGGCGAAAAGAAAAAGGAGTTACGCCGCAAATGAGTTCGCGTCACGCAAATCCACTAGAAATTATAGAAATAGTATAATAGGTGCGCGCAAGTGAGAAGCAAAAGGTACAAAAAAGGAATTAAAGAGAAACCACACATTATTAAAATTCGATTCACGAGCTATTCAGCACCCGACTGACCGTTCTATACATTAAATTAGGTGGTCCTCGTCACCTTATTATTATCTCTTACTGGACTTAGCTGGACGTCAGTTGTATGAGATAAAATAATCAATAGGTCAACGAGAAGCTATATCATAGTTTATTTCCGCTCTAATTAAACCACTCCTGATGCAGGAATCAAATATGTATATAAATATGTATACATATACAATGGAAATATATATATGGAAATTAATATAAAATATTAAAATTTGAAAGGGTAGAGATATCAATAACATTCATGTATCAATATCTTAATTATTAAAAAATATAGCATGAAGTAATATATCGAATTATATATAATTAATATATATTATATATTATTATATAAGTAGAGTATACACGCACGCACGCACGCACACATATATATATGTATATATAATAAATCGATACGCTATATCTTTTGTATATTCAAAGTATGTATCCTCAGATCAAATAACTACGGTTATTCTTTGCAAGCAATATTTTTCAACAACTTAAAATATTGACCCATTTGCATACGAAATAAAACTTCTTCACAAAACTTTTTTTTTGTTACCACGTGATATACATCAGATGCGCCGTTTATCGATGAATACGCGTATATATACGCTAATGATGCAAATGGGTTAAAAAATATTCAATTTTCTAAAATTACGTAAAATAAAAGGAAATGGTACAAACTCTTCTCAAGAATTACTTACTGCAGGTCTGACAGAATATTCAAGGATTACGAGTATTAAATTCCCGTGTAAGATCGGACGATTTTATTTCTGCAGCGGAATTCAGTAATTCGTTATGCAATCGTTATGTATTCATCACGACAGTTGCGCAGATATTTTACATAGTAAAAAAGCTGCGCAACTGTCATTATGAACACATAACGACTGCATAACGAGTTACAGAATACAGAGGCAGGAGTGCTATTCTGTATACGTCTACCGATAGCTGTTGTTGGTGTCGTTATGTCTTGTGCAGATATTTTGTATGGTAAAAAAGCTACGCAAGACACATAACGACACTGACAATTATTGGCGAGTACAGAATAGGCCCCCTGATCTTCGTAGGTACCGATAATACTGGAAAGGTTCCCTCGCGGTTCTAATCATCGGACACTGCCATATGCCATTCGCGATATCCTTATATTTACGTCTCGATCGGTAAAAATTATTGCTTCGGCATCGACGCCCTAGCATTATACCGTCGACTGTTGTGTCTCTGAATTCGCGTCAGTCTCTACACGATCGCGACTCCCTAAATTATTGCGTTCGCGGATGCCATATTATCGGCACGCGGCACGCGCCCTGTCCAAAATATGGCGCACAGATGACCACTATGATGAATACACCTCGCAGTATTCACGACGAACTTCAAAACCGATTGGCGCACGTCGCCGATCACCTCTGTCGGGACAGATTGACGGAAGGACATCGGCAAGGGTTGGTCACGAATCGGGTGGTTGTCTGGGATTCTTGAGTCAATCCGCCAATTCTGTTCCTTGAATTTTCAAATCGAACAGAATTTTAGTGAAATAAAAACTACTAATACTTATACACTGTTGAATTCATAATATCAAATTATACCTAATTTGAGATATTTTTATAATTTCAATAAGTCACCATTGCTCCAATTCAATATGTCGTTTATTTAACTATAACAATGGAGTTTAACAATTTAACTCAAGAAGATATATTAAATTTAATTCAGAAATTTATTATTTATTAAGTGTATAAGTTACTATAAACATTATTTTGAAATTACCACAGGAGAATGAATGGTTTATATTTTAATATACACCCACGGAGATAAATGTATAGTGGAATTAACTGAAATTCTGGTGGAAAATAAACAATCCAGAATTCTGATTAAATCTACTAGATTTTCTGGTTAAATCTACCACAATTCTAGTAGATTTAAAACGATTCAGTTCACTAATAATCTAATAGACTGAATCGTTCATTTTCCACTAGAATTCTATTGCTCCTTTGATATCTAACAGTGTAGATCTTAATAAATTTTAGAGAAATCAAAAAGCAAAATTATTGTAACTAAAAGCATTAAAAAATCGAAAAAATGTTATACTAATCAAATAGTGTCAATATATGCGTGTATTAAAATTGAAGATGTTTAGTTAATTCGTGAATGTACTATCTATAGCAAGTGACGGCATAGCAAGAAATCACATTGGATGCCAATTTAAATGTCTCTGACAGTCGTTTAACATCAGACCTTTAGGCCTTCCTTGTTGCCAACTGATCCTCTTATAATTGCATATCTAAGGTCATCGACTGTTAGTTAGGTATGATACTTCAAAGCAGTCTGTTTTGCATTGAATGTATCTATTCTAACTGTAAACGTTGCATTACGTGGCGAATCGATAGTAAATAGATAAAACCTAAACTCTCTTACAGGATAGAATATTAAAAAAAAAATAATGCAAAGTCGATGACAAATGAGTACTGTCCATCTAATCGAACGGTCTTTCGACATTATCCTCTATGCACGTCTTTACAGCGGCTTCCTTATAATGCGTAATAGTTCCTGTGTCAAGCTTGCATATATTGTCGTGCATCAAAATTAATGTTTCCAGACGAGAAAATATGTTTTAACAAAGATGCGTTACCATATAAGGATCTCAGGCCTCCGCAGAGCCGGGAAATAAACGACAAGTGTACGCAGACACGAAATAATCGAAGACAAATGTGTTCTGTCCATCCAATCACGAGATCTCTCCGAGCATTTCTTCTCACGCTCGCTCACTCGCTCGCAATTGCATTTTGCACATCTTCGTACTTTTTTCCAAAGCGTCTCTACACCGACGAGAGGTACGCATCATTTCATCGACCGCAAACTTTTCAATAAGTTCGATGAAAATCGACCGGTCTATATCTATCGAGACCGAACTAACCTGTCATTAAATAATTGTTAGGGGATACACGTTGTTAACGGGCCCAGCAATTAGGGGGTAGTTAGCCCCGTGCGCGCACCCTCGTTTACGGTGGCCGACTACCGCCGACAGTGCTGTGCAGTCACGCTCTGCCGGTCAGGATGTAACCGATGCAACAGATGACACCGACTTCTCGATTGCGCGCCACGCTATCCTGACTATCATGACGGGCCCGGGCACGAGAGTCCCCATTTATTGCTCCCCGGTCGACCGGTCGGCTCGTGCCATGTGGTGATCCCCCTCGTCTACGTAGAAACGATCGCCCCGACGACGACGTGTCATCGGTACGCCTAATTTACGATCGCACCGCTCTCTTTCGACCTGGTATACGCTAATAGACTGAGTATTCTCGTATATTTCAGCCTCGGTTGACGTCAGATCCGTTTATTCAAGCCTTTGAGTCCTAGCCAAGCTCTAACGTGCTCCAATTTCCAATTTCGAAGTTGTTAAATAATGAATCCTTGTTTAAAGAAAATCCGCCGACACAATTTTTATTTTTTAAATAATGATAATAAAATTAACATCGACTATAATAAGCTCAATAATTAAATTAGGGAACTAATTTTTTCAGTAAAGCTATAGTTTGCTACGTAAGTTTAACGTAAATTTATAATTAAATAGATTTAATGGTGTAGCAAAAAATTTATAATTGTAATTGTCAGAATGTTAAAACAATTCCTTGATGCGATAGAAATTTTTAATGTGCTAAATTTCGATCGACATAGCAAAAATATATATTGCCTTAATAAATAATAAATAATATGTCGGAAATTTTTAATTATATTTTATTTTTTAGAAAGTTACCTTTACTCTACCAATAAATCTGCTGAGCTATAACTAAATTTTACTAGTTGTAATCAACGATTTTATGCAACTCTGAGACTTAGTTGCTATAACAGAAAACAGGTTGTCCGTATATTTCTGACAAAGAAGATTTAAGTAGGCTAATCTTAGATAAGAAGAAAGATTAGAATGGATTTTATATTGTAAATGTAACAATTGTTAGAAAAACAGAGAGAAAAAAGGAATAATAACAAAATAAAGTTTATAAGTCGAGGAAACGAAATATTCTTTATGTAACTCGGATAGGATTAGTTTTAAAAAAAAGTGTTGATAGATAATATACAGTAATAAGTAAAAACTCGATAATTGCAATAACATGAAAAGTACAAGAAAACAATGTATACATTAACGTATATTTTTTATCTATTAAGAGCTTTTTTAGTATTACAATAAATTTTTCATTTTTCTATTATTATAAAAAAAGTATCTTTTATAAAATTATTAAAAACTTCTTAATCTGTTTATTTTGTTTCCTTAGAAAATAAACTTTCGATAATAGAGATTCTTAATGCCTTTGATAATTCATTCTCCAGAAATAAATTTTTCAAGAAGAAATTATTCATTTTTTTTACATGGATTTTCTCAAAGAAAAAAGTACGTTCCGGAAGGACTCGTCGTCGAATTGTCAGTACTGTCAATATTATCTTAAGTTTCCTTATAAAAATCGTGTGAAGACGTAACAGTTTCCTAATCTCTGCATTTTGTCAATCGTCGCAATCATTAACGAACTGTTAGACCGAAAATTTATGTTCACCGAAAGATTCGTTCCCTTTTTTCTTCTTTCGGTGTCGTCGGTTGCGACTATTGTCACGAGAGATTACTACAACAATAGATAGCCTCTTGTCTCTATCTCGTTGCTTTCCCGACAAGGGCCGAGCGTTTTGACGAGTAATTTGCAGTCAGTCGCGCCGATCATAAAATACCGCTACCTTGAACAGGCGCCGACAGACGACTTAGACTAAGCGAAGTGCTATGTTAAGCCACTTCAGTGTTACCATAGAACAGCCGCATTTACCTGTCCCCTGTTGTCTCGTAGGTTGCAAGATCGGAGAGAATCGATAATTATCCATGACTGTCCGCAATATACGATTATTGCTTTCTGCCCTTCGGCGCTACTTGAACCGTCGATAAATTTGCGGACGGTTATGATATCAGCGTAAAAATTATATAATCCGTTGGGACAAACGTAAACTACTAACTATCTTCCTTCTCTATCTTTTTCTTCTGTCATCTATTCATTTTTCTATCAGCTTGTTTTCCATCATCAACCTAACCTCTTTCTTTAAATATAATACAAGTAAAATGCCTATAAGTGTCCGCAGATGTTAATGCATAAATTACGTATGTTTCATGTATTAGATATAATTCGCAACGAATTGGGATGTACTTACCAAACAAAGTTTAATTAAATGCAAACAATTGCGACTCTGGATTTGAAGAATTATTTACTGTAGTTTGTACTTGATTTTCGCATTAAAGAGAACTCAAATCCAGACTCGAAACGTTTGTATTTACAATAGACGAAGGCTTTATAATTAAATCAATAATAATAGATCAGAAGATAAAAACTAACGCCATAGATATTTCATGCGTAAATACTGAAGATAACCTAATAATAAAGTCGAAACATTTGTTATTACTGGAAGATAATAAAATTATTTACGCATAATTTTATAAATTTCTATTCTCCAGTACTAGCAAATGTTTTGACTTTATTATTAGGTTATCTTCAATATTTATACATAAAACATTTAGCATAGTTTTTGTGCTCATAATTCACCATTTGTATTAACTTCGTTTGATAAGTACGTCCCAATTGGGCGAACTGTACCTATCGCGTCAGGAATACATAATTTATGCACTAATATCCGCGGAGATTCACACAGATATTTTATTTTTATTGGATTTATTCTTGGAGCCACAAATATTACTATTTTATTTTCTTTCTTTAAAGCTACCTGGTTCGCTCTTTCGATAATAGAATTTGTATTCTGTGTAAATTTTTCCTGATTGACCGATACAATTCCGATACAATTCCGTTACGCCGCGGTGCATGCGAAATGCAGGGTGCAATATCAGCAGCATGCCATCGGTAAAAAAGGGGTGGCCGGCCGGCCTCGACCGGGGCGTGACTCTTCTCCTACAATTACACCCCACGTGCTGCCGGTCGTGTGGCTCACCGTGCGTCGTTCGTGCGGTGTCGAACGTCAGGCACGTTCTCCCGTTCGTGTGGCTTTAATACCGCGCGCATAATGTCGTAATGTCGTATTTCGGTGAGTCATGTGCGAGAAATCGCCGTTGCGCCACATCGGACGCGACGGAGCGCGACGATTCTTTCCTCCTTTCCATCCACCGTCGGCATTCACCCTGTATTCCTTCGCGACGACGCACCTTCCTTACCGTTCCTTCGACCGAGCGTGTCGAATGCATCTCGTCCGACGCGGCCGAAGGCTTGACGGATTTCTGGTGACTCGTTAATGTCTTCCGATAGGAATTAATTTCTTCCGTGACGTTGAGATTCGAGACGCTCGTTATATATCGTCTACTAAAGATTTTTATATTAAGCTCAAGTATACACTGATAGACATCATCGGAGCAACGACAACCCAATCTCTTCATTCAAATAACATTTTGTCATTTTTAACTTTCATATATGTCAAAATGTAAATCAATCCATTTCTATGATTAGTTTCATTACAAGTAATATCCATATTAATATATCTTTTAGTAAATAATAACTAAATTCGAGTCAAATTTTACATATTTTCTTGAGTTAAATTGTTTAAGTTCAATGTTTTAATTAAATTAGAGATTCTACAACAGAGAATCTAGTTACGAGATGACAAACTTTATTGGTCCATCATTTTGTCAACTTCAATAAGTTAGAATAAGGAAGACACACTATCTTACAGTTAACATGATGAACTAATAAAAAATTTGCATTTCATAGCTAAACTCTGTCATAAGATCTCTAAATTAAACTAACGACATATTGACTAACAATTGAGGAGCAGACTTTCAAATGCGTTTTGTCCAAAATTAGTGATCAGAAAACGAGAAAGAAACTACGAATACAAGAAAACTACACATTTTACAAAAAATAACAATATGTCAATTACTAGAATGCGAAATATTGAACAAAATTGCTTAACAATTACTAAAAATATTAAACAAATACATTTTGTTTGTTTCTAGTTAAAAAACATAATGCACTTCAAAATGTCTGTTTTTTCAGCATATAAATTTTATTTTATACTTTCTGAACATCTCAGAGTAACTTACAATATAAGTCATTCAACACTGAACGCTACGCCATCTCTAACTAAAAAAATGAAATTTTAGACAAAACGTATTTTGAAAGTTTGCTCCTCAATTATAGAAATAATTAAAAATAATTCAAATTGGGTACAATTTTACTTCATGAACTTAACAATGTAATCTGTTGATTTCTTTACGCGCACGATAAAAAAGTCAAATTTCAGAAATAATTACAATTCGATGTTTTTTAACAGCAAATACTTATATCATCTTTCTTTATTTGTTATAAAAAAACTTGTTTAAAATAAAATATACAGATATAATCTTTTGGCCTTAACACATCCCCTGTTCAGTTAGAGTCATAAAACTTTTCTTGACATTAACTGTTAAGTCGAATCGCATCGAAACGTCAGAGGATTTCACTGAGATCTTCACGATCTTTTTCGTTGCCAATCGGGAAGTTATGGCTATCCGTTCGTTAGAGCGTTTTTCGAGAGAATTTTCTCGGTTAACACACGCCACGGCAACGTGACTTGACGAAATTACGTAGTCGTTGTTCTACGTTTAGAATTTATCATAGATAACGGGAAGATGATGACCATACGATTATCGTAAGTATCATCCGCCATCTCTCTTTCTTTCTCTCTTTCCTTCTCTCTCTCTTTCTTTTTCTATGCATCCGCAATGTTCGTCTCGTGACCGAGGTATTGTTAGGGCACAATTTACATTCTTACACCCACGCTAATGTCACGTATACAAACATGGATTCGACGCTAATCGTTCGGGCATCAAGTCAACGTCGATCTTCTCTCGCCGCGAAGAGAAAGATCCGTTGATAAGGAAAGTCGACACCATTTATTACAAAATTTCCTCATTTCCGCGAAGTAAATTTAAACAGACAATCGGCCTCGGTATCGCGATGTAAAACGTTCGTACGAAAGAACAATTTTATATATCAATGCTGTTAAAATTAAATAATAATTCTCCATATATACTTTAGAATCAAGACAGTAAGACAGGTACAGGAAAATAATTTAATAAATTACATGAGATAAGCAATTAATTAAGCCGAGATTGCAGCCAAGTAATCTCAGTTTGATATTCACTTCTAGAAGGAAACAACCACGTAATTGTAAACGCGTTAAAAACGACGCATTAAACACAATTATGGCGGACACTGCGTCTTGCCGTCCCTATTATACCTGTCTATAAAAGATAACGATCATAAAAGACCAGTGATAACTAAATAGAAATGCCTAATGGCGCTGGCACGGTACTCGAGCACTCGCGCAGGTACCAATACGACGGCCTGCGCAGGTACTCGACCGTACGAGAGCCGATTCCAGGTAACGGTGCTGCCACTTTAGCATATATATGTTTATACGCGTATCTATCGAAATAATAACGACGTTTTATACATATAGCAAAAGCATTGTGCGGACAACGTCGCGTCAGGAAGCAAGCAAGAAATTTATTTTGCGGTCGCTGTAATGGCATTTGATTATTTTCAAGTGTAGTCGCATCGATTTCTACTTTCCGATTTTCCTGATTTACATGAATGCGCAAACAATCCGGATAGCCTGAATAATTCAGACACTATATCTTTATCCTCTAGGAAGAAAATCTTTCACAAACGGTAAATCAACTTTGCTCTTCAACTTTAACTAAACTTAATCAAACGCAAAAGAGAAAAGAACCGCACTTGAGAAGAGAAAGAATTATGTATCGATATTTATATGATACTTCCCAATAGCACGATTCCAATTTCCTTTCTTAATTAATTACGTCGTTCTTCTTCGCGTTCGAGATACTCACATGAATGTAGTTTCCCGTGTCGAAGATACATCCCAGTATAACGCTTCGTAAATTGTACGGTTTATGGCACTTCGAATTTTACGATGCAGCTGATATTGCAGCAAAATCATGTAGACTGATAATTACAATCCCATCTGCTTCCGTTATTGCAAGCAGTTCCTAATATGTCCGATACATTTTGACGAAATACAAGAATGAAGACTCATTTAAAAAATTAGTAAAATATATACATAAAATAAAATAAAAAAAGAAAAATAAGTATTCGCTCTTCTATTTGATAAACATTTACGATTGAATATTACAACATTGATAACGTTATTGAGTAAAAATTAGGATATTTAATTGAGATTTTCTAAAGATTACTTTTACTGCTAAAAAATTAAATATTGTATTGATTGTTAAACGATAAACGCCACGTTGCGACGAACGTTTACAACTAACAATGCAATTTAGCCGCCGCCCTTTGATTCAGCACGATCGCGGTATAGTCGTGAGCAACGAGCCGTGGAAACACGAAAAAGAAGAGGGTACCCGATGGAAGCGCCCTATTTACAGTCTGCCCATGTAGATTCCAACGAACCTCATGCATTTCGACCGTTGCAGCTTGGAGTAGCCGTATTTTTAGCGGATAGTTATCTACAAAATCTCCCGCCAAAAAGGTGTGCGGCGAGTCGCCAAGCGTGAAGACGATCTCAACGAAGAGAGACCGGCGCATCATAGTAACGGCTTAATATCGCTATCTTCTGAAACTATCAAAGTAAACGTTCATTTCCCTATTAAGTGGTGAGTTCATCTTTTTTTTTAATACTATCGCAGATATTCGCAAGAAAATTGCTTTATGTTGGCAATAATTCGTTTATGGAATAAATTGGATATGTATAAGAAAATATAATCAATTTTTTTAAAAATAATTGTCTAATAAATAATATACTCGCTGTTGTATGAGACGCGAATAACGTTCACATTAAATTGAATAACGAGTTGGCAATTTATCGAGCGATTTAACGAGTGATCTAACGGTGAGATTCAAGTGATCAGGCAGAAATTATAATACATAATGTGCGAACCAATACATCAGGCTTCCTACATCCGGTAGTTCAGAAATACATTTAAGGACAACGACTTTGAAGATTCCGTTTGGGAAACTCCGTTAACTTCGAACGAATCGTTAATCTTGAAACAGGCACAACTATAACGTCGCTATTAGACGCAAAATCCTGTACAAAAGTGTGAATCACCGTTATCTTTAAATTCATCATTAATTTATCTCTATACCTATCAGTATATTTATATTATCTTTATCTAATTGTATATTATTGTTATTGTTATCATAATTGTCGGAACTCTTATATTTTGTTTTTTTTTCCTTATATTCTGCTTCTTATTCTACTTATGTATATGTAGCAGTTATTTGTATTTTAGTTCCAACTTTATTTTTATTTTCGAGTCTTTTAGACAACATTACTGCTTCGCCCATTGATTGCGAGTCTTCTTTCTTATTGCGTTTTATTGTATGTCTTTATTTTATTTATTATTACGCATTAATAAAAAGTTATTATTGTTATAATATAATAACTAATTAAAAAAAAAAAGAAAACATTACAAAATATTCTTACGTTTTTCCTATATTTTCATAATAGTTCCTTATGTATCGTTGAGATTGAGCCGTGTTAATGGCACACCGCCGTGTATGACGTTGCATTACAGCACGCGACGACGACGTGCAAAATCGACTATTGTTTCATGGGGCAAACTGCTATTTCCGCGGTTTACCCTTCGCGCTTTAACGACGAGCGGCGTGCTAAATCGAGCCGTATTAAATCGGCTATCGCAGCCTATCCGTGGCGCGTGGCCAGACCGGCAGAAATTAGTTACGCAGAAATTAGACACGCATCCCGCGCACCAGGAGAAGTCGTTAAGGTGGATGAGAGAAAAGAAAGAAAAAAAAAAAAGGCAGCTCCCGGCGATCAGTGTCAGGGGAGCGATCGCGTCAACCAGGGCCACTCGAGGTGGATCGATTTCAATATGGTACTCCGCCATGTTTAATGACTCGTAAATTGGTTCGGCCCACTGCGAACAAGGATACCCTCACCGGGGCTCGTCATCATTCAATTTTCCGTAACACGAGCGGCTAGAGGGTGTTATACTTTATTCCCCATGGTGGACCCCGGCCGCGCGACGATTATTGAAAAATAATCCTCGATCAAGATCACGATCGGATGAACGAACCGCAATTTGAGGAGCTCTGAATAAAATTTCATGGAGATGCGCGCATGAAAGTTAATGAGCGACGCTGAGGTCTTCGATTTCACGGATTTTTTAGAATCTCGATCGCGCGACGGTAACAGCAATTCTTTTACTTGAGAGAAAATTCCTCGCGGTGTTGATTAAATTTAATTGCTAGTAAGATAGCCATGATTACAAGAAAAATAGACAAGATCAGAGTTAAAGAAAACATGGGACAACAGTTTATCTAAAATGAACGAACGAATTCAAACATGTTCTTGCCAGTAAGCGAGCTCTATAGTGTAGGCGGGAACAGTATAGAGTCTATAACACATAATGCATAAGAAAATGAACCGATCGAAGTCCTTCATTTTCTTCCTTTCTATGACATAAAAAACTTTGGTAAATTTTCTTATGTTTTATGCGTTATGCAAAGATGCTCCGGTCTTATGCGATACTAGAACTCATTGGCAAGAACACGTTTAAATTCGCTCATTAAATGAACGAATAATTAAATTACTAAAACGAACAATTAAATTATTAGGACATTAAATGAACTAAAACAAATTTTATTTTAGATAAACTTACAATACCAGCTAATGGTTGCGTTCAACAGAGAAAGCGGCTTTTCAACTGTTGTAAAATTCTTTAATATGATTGATCTTGCCCTTTATAGTTCCTCTGCATCTAAATGTATAAACCAATCATATTCAAGAATTTTACAAAAGCTACTTTCTCTGTTGGACGCAACCATTGGCTGCGTTTAGCAGAAAAAGCCGCTTTGCAACTCTTGTAAAATTCTTCAACACGATTGGTTCTTGCTTTCGGTTTCTTACGGATCTAAATATATAAAGCAATCATATTGAATTTTATAACAGTTGCAAAGCTGCTTTTTCTGCCGAACACAGCCAATGTTACGTTCGTTTCACGTTACTTTCATCTTCGATCTTCCGTATTGTAGCATTGAGTCACAAAAATGTTAATAATATTTATACAATATATACTTGCGCGTAGTTTTCACTTATGCGTCACACGTATGTATAACCAGCAATCGGCCTAAGCCTTAATTAATCAGGATGTCTATCTTCACGCATACGTGCGCCCACCTTGCGACCAATTATGCCGCACGAGCTAATTTTAAATTACGTCTGAGCTTATCCCTCCTTCTGCATGCACGTTTTTGCATATAAAGAAGATATAGACGGTACTTCAGTAATCAATGATAAAAAAGACTTACGTCGGTAGTAAGTCATATATTCATTGGAATTAATTCAGACTTCACACGATTGAGTCATTACTGAATCGTATACGAGGTCTAAATTAATTCCAATGAATATGTGACTTACTACTGACATAAGAAAGTTTTTTGAATGATCGTTCGCGATATTCGGCAGCTAAATCGGTATACCGACGATCGTTGATTCGAAGCCGTAAATTATCAATCGAAGACTCGAGGCTCGATCGAAATGACTACAAACGAGGCACAAATTGGAGCCGCGTCCTCTCCTCGCGGACTCTATTCGTTTCTTTCCGCGAACGGCAGCGGCAGAATGACGTGGCAGGTGTCAGAACGCGCGCAGCCACTTCCTTGGTGGCGATGTTGTCGGCAACATCTGGCCAGCCGTTATCCACGGACCGGGATAACGTTGTTGGTCCTATGATTCTCCGATTAACGCCACACAGTGCTGTGCCTCCCTATCCCTCCCTCTCGCCGCTTTCCGCGCCCTATTCCTCTTTCTCTCCATGCGAGATGATACCGCTGTGATTGTGCGGCGCCGGTTTCTATCCGCGAAACACGATGCGCCTAATCGACGCTGACTTGCAATTAATCCACGTTTCGCGTTGCACCCGTAGAAAGTCCAATTTAACAAATTGCGCCGGTATGGTAATGTGTTTCGCGAAATGTCGAAGCATGACGATAATGGCGATACCAGATCTCTTCTAGCTTTGATTCGTCTTTATGCTCGTTGAAACTGATTAACGACATTTCTCTGCCAAAAGAACGGAAGTGTAGAAACTAGGATATTAGTGTGATTTAATTCTATCTGTCTCTCTGTTATAAAAATATATATAGTCGTACATTTCTATTTCTTTAAATAAACTCAAAATTGCAATGTTGATTTATTGCATATCTTGTAATCTTGTTCCTTTCTCTCTAATGTTTCTTTAATCCTCGACAACAGTGAACATTTTTGACGGTTGTATGATTGGTACTATGAGATGGTTTTAAATTGTAGGTAAAAGAAACTTTAAATCTTCCCGTATCGATCGCCATAAGGCGGAGTTTCACATGCATTCTGTATTTCAAGTAAGACGCTTTAAAACTTAGGTATAGTTTTTACAGCTATGGTTGAAGGTTAATGATAAAATCCTTTTTTACTTATACTATAAAGTAACATTATGAAAATAAATCGAAAGATCTGCATTTCTCTTCTGAAGAAAAGATAGTTGTTTGCTGAAAATAATTCCTTCGATAGCTAAAGCAAACAACTCGGAATCAACGAGGCCAATTATACTTCCGCTCGATGTCAACCGGACTGATATGTAGCCTCCGTTGCGATCTCGCCTACCAGCTTTCACGTTCGATCATTCTCGACGTCATCTTCCGAGCTGCTTGAAAACGGATCACTGGAGAGGAGGCACTTATCGGTAGGGTCGCCGGAGAGTCATATGCGATCCGGGCCGCTATTGCCATAAACGCGACGAGAATATTTACACAGGTCCGGGCATGAATACGTAAATGTAAATAAATAAAGTGAAAAAGCGAAGCGCTGCGGCAGCCGATTTGCATGCACTGGCTACCGTTGCCGTAGGGAGCTTTTTTCCCGGCCGGTTCGCATCGCCGCGGGGCACAGGAGTCGCGCCGCGCTGCAGCAGCCCATGTTTACGAGGGGGACAAACACAAGGGAGGGAATAGGGATTTAAATTAGCGGCGGCCTCGACCTACGTACGCACGCACGCACGCCGCCAGTGTAGTAGTCCGCGTACAGAAAAGAATAAGAGAGAGAGAGAGAGAGAAGAGGTGGTTGAGGCATGTCACACCTGCGGTACTTTCCCAAGTTGTTAACTCTAAAGGGTCCTCTACATAAAAGTCGTAGATGGCCGTGGAGTCTTAAGTCGTAGGAAACCAACCAATCACTATCAAATATAAGGAGAATACTCGATTGGAATTGGTCAGTTTCCTACGACTTAAGACTCCACGACCATCTACGACTTCTATGTAGAGGACCCTTAAAGCTTCAAACGACGACGACTGTATGGTGGCAATCCGATTATTACATCGATACGGGTCCCCCGTTAAATAATTCTAATCCTACGAATGCCGGGAAATACTGAAAATGTTATTTCCTCATTAATCACGTAGGATGAAGCTCCGGATCATCAAGGCGACTTACGGTGACACCGCGCACGATCGTTGGTGGTCTAAGTCGAATTTCTAAAGCTGCCGCAAACGCGCGCGATACCGTCGCCGGGTTCGTTCTGCCGGCTCTTCCGTTTTCCCTCCTAGTTCGCGATTCTTACGTAGTAAAGAATACCCGACTAACGATTCACCGGCTCCCGCGAAGCTTCGTCATCCTTGCAAACTATCCCGCGCGCGCGCACACACCGACCGACAATCTTGGCACAGGTGTAAGTCACGGACGCGACGACCAAGAGGCACGGTATATCTTGTCGGACTTGCAGGGCTGCGACTGTGCGATACCCCGATATACTCTGCGACTAGCACATTCGCGAATAGCCTAATCTGCAAGCTAATGATCGTGGTTGTCGCCGCTGGAAGCACCGGAGGAAATTACACCGTCGCGTTGACACTGATTATTACGGCGTCGTGATGAAAGACGAAACCTCTAAGAAAAACCTCTCCTCGTCTCAGCTTCACATTTATCAAGGTGGATTCCACACGTCCATCGGCTCTCTATCTCTTTGGCTTTACAATTATCAAGGTGAATTCCACACATCCATCGGTTTTCTATCGAGATGGCAAATATACTCGATCATACACTCAACCATAATGGTACTAAAAGGTGTTTAAGTATACGCGTAACAATGAAATAAGGAAAGACAAAGTTTATATACGATTCTACGAGATCGACTCTGTCCTTTGCGAATCTAAGCGTATCTATGCGTATATAAATAGTACGTGTTGTGTACGCAAAGAGTTCACAATTGCTCGATATATCGCACGTTGTTGCAGTGACTGTCAGTATCACGAACTTGACTTTGACTTATCTCGATCACTACTAGTAGTCGAGATTGAAATCGAAAATTGCGGTCTACGCTATTTTAACACAACTAAAATTTAAATCCCAGAAACTGATAAATACGAAATAGAACTTCAAATTACGTTAAATAACTGCGCAATTACATATGTGTAATGTAAAATATTCGAAAATATTAAAAAATCAATTTATTAAACACTACTATTCTTACGTGTTATCATCTGTTATTGTATACTTAAGAACTTTGATTATTTTTCTTATTAACCTTTCGAAGAAAGCTTTTTAACAATGAAATTAAAAAAAAAACTTATATCTTAAGGATTTACAGAGTTTGAAGTTACTGAATTCGCCTTCAGAATTCTTTAAATTAATAATAAGCTTTAAATAAAACCAAACTGAAAACTAGATGTTATTTTGCAATCAAAAATTTTCTAAAATTGATTTTTGTAATAATTATATTTTTTAATTTTGTCTACCATATTGGATCTATCTTTTCAAAAATTTTTTATTTTTAATCTTAGATTGAAATAAAGCACTATTAAATTACTCTATAAACTTTCATGAAAATCAAACGAACAGTTTATAAAAGTGTATATCTAAACGAGTATGCGTCCTTTAACAAAGGATTAATTAAAGTGATGTCAATTAATAAATTATGATTTCTCAATCTCTTTTTTTCTATTATATTGATACATTATAATATTAAGTAATGTAATGCAATCTTAAGCTTTCAACACGTGCATTATCCATAGCTTCGTGATCTATACTTTCGGCGGGACTTCTATATCGGCATTAAGCGAAGATTGCTTACATAAGTTGCTTAACCAGTGAATGATCGTTTGTCCATTAATATTGACGTCTCATTAAAGCGCTGAGATTTCTAATAATTCGCCGCGGTTCCGGCCGTTCGAAATTGATTCGCTTTGCGACACGAGCAACCGGGAAAGCTGACTCTCGTTCCGTAATTTCACTTGAACTTAAATAATTCGCCGACTCGAATACATCGCGCACAAGGGTAAGGTACGGGTGGTAATTCGTATTAATGCGCCTATAATTATTATTCAGAAGCTTTCACGCGGGAGAGACGTGAGCGGCCCTCTTGAGCACCGCTGGATCTTCAGAATGGTACTGCCAGTAAATAAGTAATTAGCACTATTACCGGCACGTGTTACGTCGAGCCAACGGTTCGCAGCGCGTTAAGTATCAAAGCATCTGCAATGATGCCGCGAAACGCTGGTGGTCCGAGTAAAGCACGTACCGCATTTAAGCGCTGATCTAAAACTATATTGTATAGCTATTCACTACAATGTATTATATATTTCCCGTTTTTGATATATAAATAAAAATATTGTTTTTTTATCAACTCGGAATCATTAATGACGCATCGATTTTCGATATGTAACAATTTTCTGACGATCATGACGCAAGTATTAATCTTTCGATACCTTGGATAAATCGTTCCCAAAATAAATTCAAATGAAGCCGCATCATAGAGATACTCATCGATTTAATGCGACAGCACGAGCGTTTTACAAGTCAGTGCCCTTCGACCTTGCACCTGCATAAACTGCGATCAAGGTACTTTACCACCATGACATGCATGTATGACGTTATCTCGTCAATTTTGTACCGATGAATTTAGCAACGTAAGCAATTTGTAAGAGAGGATGCTATTTTGCGATTGTCAACATTAATGGGATCAAACCGGTTTAGTGAAAGAATATTATTAATATGATATTGTGTGTAGTATCTCAACGCTTTATATTTAATTATGCTTTATCCTTGAATCAATAAATTGCTACACCTCATAAAACACTATTCTACAATCTCGTCTCATGTACATTTACACGATCAGCAAGCAAACACAACATTTTTTTAACGGCTAATAATCTGTTAACCGACCAATAAAATCCAGAGCTTGATGAAACACCTGTCGTTTAATATAGAATCACTTTATAAAGGATGGGAATACCATTGTAAAACACGGTGGTGCGTGTGCAATCTCTTCAATGCACGTCCCTTCGATAGCAAATAAACATCTGAATAAACGTGCACATAGATAAAATATATATTTTGCTCTCTTATTCACAGCAAATTTAATTTTTCCTAGTATTATAACATAACGTATCTATTATATAAATGAGGAAATAATGTATGAATATGTTATATTCGAAAGTAATATGACGTTTTTAAATTTTCCAATAGGAAATAGGAAATAAAAGTCCATAATGAACGAAATTGTATCTTTAATGCTTGAATAAGTTAATGTGAATTTGTATACTATGTATGTGCATGCATATATATCAGATTTCTTTAATAGATGCCTATTGAACATCAAAATTTAATTATGATATTATTTCAGTAGTGTTTAGCTGGGTTTTTAAGTTCAATAAAATTTCAACGCACAGTTCAAATGACTATACAAATATGGTATATATGCAAGTAATTATATGTATATAGTATATATATACAAATTCACATTGAATTATTTAAGCATTAAAGATCCAGCTTCGAGCATTATAGGCCTTTATTTCCTATTTTCTATTTGTTGAGTTTTCACATGTACGGTCCAATAAAATTCTTATTAAATTTTTCGTTAAGAACGATCGCTATAGTAAGTTCTAGATGTTATTACTGCACAAACCATCGTTATGCGTGATGGTTTGTGAGGCAATAATAACCTGTTAATCGGTCAATAAATTGTAGAAAAACTATCTCTTAATCCATGATCGTTTCTCGTCAGAGCCACCTATAACGATCTAGGGATACGACCTCGTCAGTTGGATTTTTGCGGAAGATCGTTTTAACGAGTAAAGCCAGGTCGCAAGTGTTCAAGCAGCAATGTGACGCGATATGTGATTGAGGAAAAAAGGAAGAAGGAAAATTCCGTGGGCTTAATCGATCGTATATTATGGACGGACAGGTAACAGGAAGTGGCGTCGATACTCCGGCGTAAATCATTTTTACAGCATATTTATCAGCCTAAAACTTATGTACCCGCGTGCTACATCCGCGTGGAAAAATTACCGCGGAGATTTAGGACGCCGGGAGACGTGAATTTCTCGACATGTTAGACTATGAGTCGTGCATAATTAAAGAGAAATTACTTTCTTGATAGATAGATACATTGGACAGCTGTATATAATTTATCTAGTATTTTTTTCATGCACACACAAGCACGCATACACGTATATACAAGAAGAACTAACAGCGATATCAACATCGTAATAAATATATTTTTTACGTACGAATGTGTACAAAATATTTTTTCCGGCAGAGAAAGAGTGATAAAGAAGAACAGAGAATGTAGCAGCAGGCATGTTTTTCGGAAAAACCCCAGTTAATCAAATGTAAATTTGAAAACGTTCACCGCCCACCGGCTGCCGTCCGTTTTTCCTACAATTAACAAGCTGTCAGTAAACAGCTCGAAATTGGCGCGATTCGCACCGTTTTGCGCCGAGGGCACAGCTTTAAGAAGTTCGGGCAAGCGCCACGGTCTAACCTGTAATTAGGACACCTTGGGTGTGATTCTAATTAAGGGTCTTGGTAGGTCATAAATCTCTAGCTTGTACGAGGGTCATGTTTGGATGAACCCTGAGGAATCGAGCCCTTGGACCATTTAGAAAATCAAATCACCCCCGGCCATTATATGATCAACCGGCCAGACAATGAACACTGTTAGAAGCATTAATAAAGATGAAAAAATCGATTAATACAAACAATATAATCGATCGAAACAAATTTTATAAAATAAGGAATAGAAAACATTAACTCTCTGTCTGTAATCTGGATCTTTTTAGGCACAAGCGAAATTTCACTCTCAAATTTCTTCGAAATACAGGAGAGCGAAGTCCGGTTTCCTTTCTTAAAATATCTTGTTAAGAAACTATTTAATAACTATGTAATACAGATGCTAGAAAGTAGCTCTAAGTTTCTCCATATTTTTTGAAAGCTTAGAACAATAAGAAACTAATTACAAACGGAGAGAGTAAAAATATGATTGTAGAATTAATGAAGAAGAAAGATATGTAGAAAGTTTACTCAAAATTGATCAATAACTCGAAATTGCCAGATTAAAAAAAGCTCTATAATATCGTACAATAAACACGTCATACACTGAAAAAGAAAATATTAAATCTTAATAAATATTTATTTGAATAGTTCTAATACTTCCTAAATGTAAACATATATTTGTTTGATACAGAACTATATTAATTTTATTAACTGTCATTTTTTTATTGAGTAAATATTTATTCACTATAAATAAATGTTTATATATTGCTAGTACTATTAAAGAAATATGTATTAAGATTTAATAAAATCTTTTTTTAGTGTGTAACGATCTTACACACATGCAAAAAAAGGACTTAGTAATATCAGTTAAACATCAGTTATTGGTTCAAACCTTGCTGTTATGGCTAAAAGTTGGCTATTGAAGATAAAATACATTTGCTACCGACATCCAATTTTATTAGTTAAAATTAAAAGCGTACTTAACATGAGTAGCTAAGTAAAAAAAAGTGGCTATTTCTCACTATTTTAGCCGCGTAACCGAACATTTCATTCGCAATTGTTTCTGGGACGCTGCCGATTGCCATTTTATTCTAGCAGAGAATATTTTTCGCTGCAGCATGTAAATTTTAGCAGATAATAAATTGAGCTTTAGCAGCAACGACATTAGCTGTCTCTATTATATAAGGATACATTTTAACTGCCACAGCTATATTTTAGCTACGTTGGCTAATATTTTCTCTGCGTGCATGTGACTTTTACTCTTTGATAAATATTCGATTTCATAGCGCATCGAAGGGATCATTCCTGAACAAATTATAGGTCACTCTAGACATATTCTTGTGCAAATGACAACGACGTTGCATCTTCGGGGTCCGGGAGCGGAGAAAATCGCGTGCACCTTCGGAATCGAGGTTGTACCTTGCGGCCGCAGGCGGGTAACCGTACGCATGCAGCCGATGCCGCAAACGCATCAAGCCGCGTGTATACGCGCGAATAGTCGCGCGAGTAAGCCCGCGTCAGTCAAACGCGCGCCATTATGTTGTAAATCATCGGTGATTGTCTGAACTGGAACTCACAGCGGCGAGATGCGTTGCCGGCTAGTAATAATCAATTTATGCACTTCATCGGCCGCAATAAATTTGTTATTAGCCGCAGCCGCTGCCGCCACCGCCGCCACCGCATCAGCCTGTGCGGCGAATCGATCCAGGATCGGATAAGAAAGATGAGAGATCTTACTGTCCACGACAAGGAAAAAGAAGGAAGAACGATTACGCTGATGTTGTGAAAGGCCCTAAAAAGAATTTTACCACGCAGCATTCGTTTCACCCGCGTTGCACGCGCGATATCGACAATTCGTCTAAAAAAATAAGACGAGATTTTCCTCGCATCTTTTCCACTCGGTCCGATCCTGACTCGATCGTATCTGTGTTGCAAAGATCTATAAATAGGTCCCTAGATCACATGAGCCTCACGTACACCTGAGATTAACGTCTCCGACGCATGTATTTGTCGCCTACCTCGCAGGAGACGTTAATATCGCGCTGATGGACAACGCGATGGTGTCGATGGATCGATCGATTGATGATCCTGCGACCAGCGCAATCACGCGCGGTTTTGTTGGACGCGAAATCATCGGGACTCTCATTAGTCTTTGTTATATAATTACGTAATGGTACAGCTCGATTGCGAGGACCTCACCTTATGGCTAAGAGCGATCACCGTGTGAATAGTGAATGTAAGTACACGAAAAAAATGATTTTGCTGAAGTATCTAAACATTTAGCTAGATACCAATCTGAAAATAATTTTGTTGGGTAATCAAACTAATTACATAAAAATCTCAAACATGATAAGCAATGCTGCAAAAAGTTTCGACGACCAACCGTCCTATGCAATTGTTTTGATGGTCCAACAAAATTCTTTTCAGATCTGCATCTAGCTAACTTTTTAGATACAAAACCGTCCTTTTCGTGTAACTGTGCGGTTTTGAAAATGTTATTATTACTTTAACGTACTCGCATTTTAATAATGGCAATGTATTATTTTTGTGATTTATTTCCGTTCTCGTATCTCAATCTATGCTATCACGGAAAGAATGGTTTGCTAAAATATCTAAAAATTTAGCTGGATGCAGATTTGAAAATAATTTTGTTGGACGATCAAAACAATTATATAAGATATTAGATAAACTGATTGCTGTCAAAACTTTTTGCAGCAAATCATGCTTAAATTTTATACATAATAATTATTTATCTAAACTTTGTCTAATTTAGATAAACTTTTGCAGCAAAATCGTTTTTTCTGTGTGATCTTGTTTAAAAATATAACAATTCATATATCGGATAATAATTAATTATATTAACGGTTGTGTTTTTTTGACAATTAAGATACAAACTAATTTTCTTCTCGATTCGTGTCACCTTATTGAAGAAATTAGACTATCTGTCAAGTTTACAATCTTAAGAAATTAAAATCAGGATTGGAAACTAATCTAACATTTTTCCCAAGATTCACAGCTTGTTGCGCAAGCCGCAAAGAGTGTTTTCAGTAAATTAAAATCCGCCAGTGGGCGTAAACCCTTCGGATTCATCGGGACGCGAACGTTCCTTTTCCTCTGTGGACCGAACGAACGCGATCGGCTCATTTGGTGTGTATTAGTGGAGGATAATGAACTTCTTGAGGCCGCCGCCTTTTGCGAGAATGACTTCAAATTCCCGACAAACGAAGGAAAACGAATGGAGATACGCCTACGGGAGTACCCGAGTTTCTCTTTCGGAAGGAGTGGAATAGAGCTCTGTTTTTCCTTAAAACACGGACGGGTTAAGTAGTACATACACTGTTAGAAATGTAACCACGAGCTTTCTTTACATGTAAATAAAGTTCGTGGTTATGAACAAAATTTACAAATAATGAATGATTTAACTGAAAATTAAGTTGCAGTAGTTACTTAAACGTAATAAACGTGTATATTAAATTTATGAAATTTAACATACTTTTCATAAAATTTTATGAAAAGTACATTAAATTTCATAAATTTTCATGAAAAATACATTAAATTTCATATGCGTGTGCACAAATATACTTTTCAGTTATAAATACATTAAATTTAATTGATGAAATTAAGTTCAAATTGTGTAGCTAAGTATATTAAATTTCATGAAATTTTTAACTGTATACATTCTCGCGTTTATTTAAGCGTCACAATATAGAGTATTACAAATTTGTAATATTATATCACGGTTTTAAATAAAGTCCAAACATAAACTTCGATTATTGACGTAGTCATTAGCATGTACGAGTCATTTACTCATTGCATTATGGCGATTCAAGATCGATCTCGCGGGTCTAAACGAAATGTCAAGCACTGTGACTACACACCAATGTCACAAAAATAGACGCTTCGAATAAGAACCGTCAATAGAGATGTTATTGTAACACTACCTGTGGTATGCATTTGACACAGTGCGCTTAATCAGTGTTATAAACACATTAAAGTGCATTACAATATACCTAGCCTAATTATCGATAATTGCGAAATCGAAGACGTCAAAAGACGTCATTCACGTTATTCATTTACTTTAGATTATTTATCAAGCACGTAAACACGCCTTACAAAACTCCTCGCTGCAAATTAACAGTCTCGTAAACGTTAATAATTTTGTCAAATTTGATTAACGCTAGTAACGATTAAAGCATGTTTCACAATATTTACTTTAAAGTATTACCGATGTTAAAAATGTTCTTAAATTTTTGTTAACTTTTAATATATACTGGTGAATGAAATTTAAATTCTCGGTAACTGTGTGAGAAGACTATTAATATATATGTCAATCAACCCTTAACTCTTAAGTTATGAAAAGCTTATATTTTATTGACATATACGTTAATGGTTATTTCAATTACGGTTAATTAAAATGTCATTCATATCTGTAAATGAAAAGTATAGTAAATTTCAATACACTTAATTTTCCAATTATTATAAACTTAAATCTTGTTAATATTATATATATTAATAAACTTTTCAATTACATAGAATTTAAATTTCATTCACCTATGTACATTATAAGTTAATGAAATTCAAGTACATTTCTAACAATACCTATATAATAATTGACGAACTCCCAGATTTTCGCAACCCTCAAAGCTTTTCATTCTGACCACTTCAAAGGAAACTTGTAAGAAGCATATGGGTTTTAGAAACCTCGTAAAACGATCAGAGTTGTCCACACTTTCCAGCCCCATCGTATTTAAAGTCTCGTAAAGCACGGCAAGGGGCTTTGCAGAAAAAGTAGAAGCTGACTTCAGGTAAATAAGGAAACACGGGGCCAATTAAAGTTCCGTCATTCGTTTGAGAAAATATTTTGCCAACATACACCTACCAATGACACAGCGAGTTATGTCACGGTCTATTTTAAGACTAAAGTATTTTACACTCAGCGATGGTTAAACGTGTTTTAATACTATTAATAATTCTAGTCAACGCTCGTTCATTTCTACGCGGTATCCTTTCCTCGCATCACAATACTACGGTTTTAGCGGAATGGTTGCGCTACCAATTAGTGTCAGTTAGACGCATCCATTTTTATGCGCATCAGCGTAATTCAATAAGGACCCATATCAAGAAAGTTTTACTAATACCATTTATAAATCATTTCCAGGTGAGTGTTAATGGGTTTTAGACGTGCCAAACACTTTCCCTGGTTCATGTTTGACATCAACGACCTGGAAAGTTTCGCAAGGAAATTATTTTTGCTATTATCTTGCGAAATGTATTGTATTCCATATACGTGCCACGTATCCATTAATATAACACCTGCGTTTATTGTACATATGATATATTGTCAGTTAAAAATGTCACGGGAGTCAGTTCGACATTACATATTACGCAAGAAAATTTTACATTTCTTTCTCTTAATCTTCTTTAGTGACTAATTACTATCCTTACTAATTACAGCAAAGATGGTACCAATAAGGAATAAATTAAGATGAAATGCATGATATTAAATAGAAGTCATAATATGTTGCCTTTCTCTAGGAGAAATTAGAATGTCACGAGGGTATTGTGCAAGAAAGGGAAGAAATAAAATCCAATTAGTGCAAGAAGAGAATGCGGGGGACGCAAGATCGCAGCTCGACGACCGGCGGCCGCGGATCTCCAATGTCAAGAACGCGGCGCCCGGTCGGTGCGTGCCACACGATCAGGCTTTTCTTTTTTCGAGCTCCGATCGCCTTTTGACTCCTTAGAGGGCCCGGAGAGGAGCCCCCAGCGAAGAGAAGACGAAGGAAGACGGGGGGCGTGTCTGGTCGCGCGGCTTCTACAAAGAGATGCCCACTTCCCAGTGGACCCCTTCCATTCTTCAGGAGATCCCCTTCCACGTGGGCCCAGGACTCCGTCTCGACGTTCTCCCCACCAGTAGGCCCCAAGAAAACCGGGCGGCATGGTCCAGACCACGAGATCGGCAGGTAAAGGCAGTTTACGGAACGCTTCCGTACACGAAGCATACTCGGCGGAGATCCTCAAACGGTAGCCTGAAAAACTGACGGACGTAACTTCAAACATTCCCGAAAAAACCATTACACCTTGCATCTCGAATTCGATCTTTAGATCATTCTTAACGAGATTTGTATCGGCATCGATCGATCGGTCAGTCATCGCAAAATTCTACAGTGAAGGCGATGACAATTGGTTGAGAGTTTTCGCGACCAGAAACACGTTATGATATAAGATTGCCAGTAGCCAAGGATCAATCGTGCACACATGAGGATGACCTCCTACGTGGCCTTCCAGCAATACGACCTCCTGGACTCCGAGGGCTACGGATCGGCGAGCAGCCCGGAATCGAATCCACGTGGTAATTGGCATCATCAAGAGATTTATCCGCAGCCGCCGCGGTCCAGGGGCAGCAGCTGCGGGAGCGTTAGCTCTGTGGATAGTCATCACCAACAAGAATACCAGGAGAATAGTGGCGGTGCCCCCAATGGAAGCCTCCACGTGACCGCCGGTTTCAATTTCGGTGATTTCTACGAGGGCTACTATCAGGAGGGTGGCTGTCGGAACGATCATCAGCCAACGTTGAACGGTGACGTTACTAGGAACGTCACGGATCTTCACGCCAAGCTGATCTTCAGGATGAACGAACAGTGTGCGACTTACGATGATACCGCGTCTAGGATGGCCTTCAATGAGGGTATCATGAATAAACAGGATCCAGCAGGGTACATTCAGAAGATGGACCATCTTTCGGCCGGTGCGTATACGAATTCGAGGACCGACTTTGGTCAGAGTCAGCCTGTCTTTGCTGCGAAGGGCTATGCGAAGATCGGTGCCTATCATCCGCGGAACGAGAATCACCGTTATACTCAGAGAAATCACCCTTACGTCACCTACACTGTGCCGAGAAACGAGTCTGGATTGTCGAGCGGCCAGCCAAGCAAATGCGATCAGTCGAGGTATCATCAAAGGAATGACGGCCTTCACGTCGTTTTGCCGGCGGAATACACTAGCCAGAAATCCAAGGAAGCAGCCGTGCAGAAAATAAAGAGCAGCGCGCCTGGTGTCGAGGTGCTGAGGAAGAGAAGACTGGCGGCGAATGCCAGAGAGAGAAGGAGAATGAACAGCTTAAACGACGCTTTCGACAGGCTACGCGATGTCGTACCCAGTTTAGGCAATGACAGGAAACTCAGCAAGTTCGAAACGTTACAAATGGCGCAGACTTACATCGCCGCGCTCTACGAACTGCTGCAGCGCAAATGAACACTCGAATCTGGCGATTCGGATCATCTTCCGAAAAGGAGAACAATGTCTTGTTCAACTGTGTTTTCTTGCATGTTGCTGCAATGACCTAGAATCCTCGAAAATCGCGGAACATTGAATAGAAAAACTTAGAAGCCTAACGAGCACAAGCATCCAGTTGAGAAGATTAAAGCGATAATGATGGAAACTTCCGAGTTTCGCTGCGAAATCAACTGAAATCAGGATCGATATCTTCGTCTTTGTGGAATTCTGAAGGATGCTCCTGAATCTCCTCGTAACAACTTCCTCCGTCGAGAGATGCAGAAAGATCGCTACTCCATTCTTCGACGGGAACGACGAGGCGCGTCCTTCCTCCGACAGACTCCGAGACGTCCGCAGATAATGACGAATTGTCGGGGTACCGAGAACGAGACAGCTCGCTCGCGGGGAGCATGAATTAACGAGCGAACTGGGAATCGAGACTTCATTAACTTGTAAACGAGTCACTCGACTACGGCGGCATCGACCGTGAACGGTATGTAAGCAGCAGTAAGCAGAAAAATATAATACCGGCGTCGTTATCTCTACCAAGATCTTCTAGCCTTCTCATTACAAACTCGATTTAATAGATAAAAAATTTGGAAAAGTCGGCATTCTTTTTCTGCTAATATATTAATAATTATACAACATATTAATTTAATGGTTTCAAAATATCAAATAAATTTTTAATAAATTATATTTTGATAACAAGATGATAATTCATTTCATTGTGTTACCATTTTTCAAGAATAATTTGTCTATGTTTCAAGTATACATTTTTGTAAAATTTAAATGTTTGTATGCAATTTCACATAAATTTTTTACAAATTAATTTACCGATTTTTGAATTATAATTCATATTGTATTTATGTATAACCTTCATATATATATATATAATATTTTCAAGATGTTATAAATAATATACAAATGAATTATCTTTTGGCATCATTAATACATCAGCAGCGATAGCTTACGTCAAAACTAATCGATTACGAGGTCGGCGAGTAAAAAGGCTGCTTTATAATCGCGCGCGTCAAGCTTAACCGAGCGCGTAAGTTTAGCGCCGCGCGGTAATTCATCGCCGATACTTATCCCGACATCGCGGCGCATCGCTGCAGGATTCCGGGACGTTTTTCTAATCGGTCGTGATAGGATCGGAGCGGAGAGCGGGAAAAAGTGCGACCGGTCGAGGATCCTCCCTGGAGGAACAGCCTCCGAGATCGCGACTGATATCTCGCGACACCGAGCGCGGATAGAATACTCTGTGTGTTAACTTCATCGGATTATCGATGAAAAAAAAAATATTGCGCTAAAAAGTCGTTGTCTCAAAAGGTTCTCGCGTAATCGCAGCGACGAGAAATGTCGCCGATCCGGTACGGGATATCACTACAAGGCAAGTGGGTAGGTCAGAGCGCATAAAATGTGATCGTTGACTGTAATATCGAGGCTTCCCTCAACCGCTATCGCCGTGCCAAGCTAGAACGGCGGGGGCGTACTCGCCTCGAGTTTAATTGTAAATAGGCACCGTCGTACATTGTCGTCCTCACGAGGCACCGTGTAAATATCTGATTCAAGGCGCGTCTAACTTATTGCGAGGCTGTATAGGTAATTCTGTACATAGGTACATACATGTACGCGTGCGTGCAGAGTGCGGGGGCAGGTATCTCTCGCACGTGCGTGATCGTTCATTGATGCCTTCGAGTCGACGATAGGTATCAATTGAGGAGTTCGCCCCAAAAGGGCGCGTGAATAAATAGCCATGAGAAATTAAAGTGGGGCTTTTAAGAATTAGTATTTTTCAAGAGAAAAACCTTGGACTGTGTTCAGATTCCCACCCCACCCAGGTGTCATTTTATCCCTGTCGCTCACCGAATGTTAAACTGGAATAACATGATATCTGAGGGGAGCACTAGGGTGGGAATCTGAACAGCGCCCTTTGGAGGAAACAAATGAAGGCGCAATTTGTAAAAATAAATGGTTCCTAGAGCAAAGCTCACTGAAGATAAAGAATTAAATTCTATAATCAGCGCGTTTCTCGCATATTTTCCTCTCTTTGCGGGCGAACTCCATATGATTTTTCACGGGTTTCGGAAAAAAACGCTTAGCATTACGTTCGCCTCGTGTTACCTGAGTATTCACCTGTAACTAGTACTCTGCTCAATGGTAATTATTAAAATAGCTGTACGTAATTATAAATTATCTCGGATGAGATTGTGGCTCAACTTGCGATCGCTTTAAATGCAGAGATTACACGTAACAAAGCGTACGTGCTAATTAGAGAAGTGAGAAATGAACGAATTGAAAAACTTGAAAGTCAATTTATCGATATTTACGACGTCGATGCTGTTTATATCTATCGTTAGATTAACTGCGGTCATCAACAAGATCATTACGGGCTGTAATAAAATACGGCGATAATAACTAATTCTCTACACTTCTCGATGGATCTCGTTACGCGGCTAATTACTAGCCGAGCATTAGGATCTTCTAATCCGAAAGATCGGATATCAACCCGCGGATGACAATCGACTCTCGGCTTCGATCGACCGTCGCGTCGCGTTTTTTTTTTTCGCCACGAATGCGAGACGACGCGTGACTGGAATAATCTCATTCGGCCGCGATTCAGCTCGCGACGTACCTCTCGCGCAATTAGGGATATGCAAAAATCGCGGGACAAATGGCGGCGGCCGGCCACCTCCACTTAGCAGTCAATCACAATTAAATACAATTTTGCGCGGGCTGCGGGGCCCGGTAATGGCGCAAAAAGAGAGCAAATTGAAATCTCCTAGCTGACAGAATGATAGATGGTACCGGCCAGACGTGAGAAGACGCGAGAGCGACAGAGAGAGACATAAAAGAGAGACGGGAGAGAGAGAGAGAGAGAGAGAGAGAGAGAGAGAGATATGAGCGAAACGGGGCGAGGAGGATGAAGAGAGAAAAGCGGAGAAACAGTCTTTCTTCCATATCCCCCGATGTGAGAAAGCTCTTCCTCTCCGTTCCGCAAAGAGATCTACGTGAAAGAACGAAAACACAGAGAGAAGTAAGTCGGGAGCTGATGATAGCGCCACTACGAAGCCGATTTCTCTCGCTAATATCGCTAATCCTCTCCATCTGTTGAAGATGAGGATCTGATCTTTGCACGGAGCAGCGGTAATTTATATCGATCGGAACGGAGAGAAAGAGACGGGGTGAGATGGAAGCTCATTCTCTCTTCTATAACCGCGGTCATTATGGCAGCGCCGTTTAGAGTCGCAGATTAGTTACGCGCGCCTCGAAATAAAGCGCGATGATTATTCGCGATGATAAGCGGCGGTACGATCATTGCGATATTCTATTCTCACGAAGCATAAATAAGGGTCGAAAGTAGAGAGAAGTGAGGAGAATCGCGTAGGATACATGTACTCGTAATTATCACGCGCAATGTATATCCTTCTAATTTTATCAAAAAACACATAGGTATTTCGATTATATATACAAACAAATAGAATAAACATTTTTCGTCGCGGAGAAAACTTGTCCGCGTCGCAATTTTTAAGATGACACGTATTACTATCGCAACGAAAGAAAAAAATCCAGCAACCGGCGTCGCTGTAATATAATACTTTATAGTTGCCACATTCCGCGTCCCATTACGGCTCCGTGCGCGTTGTAATGGCAGTATTATAAAAGGAGACGATAAGTCGCGCTCATCCACCTGCTCGGTAATCAAATCGCGGGATTAAATTGCCCACGATTTCGCGTCTTCGCGCGTCGAAAGGGAACTACTAAAGGGGGGTAGCGCGTACGTACCTCACTCGAGACATTATCATTCAATTGGCGCCGCTACCGTCGCGGATAAATCACGCGTAATTAGTGGCAAAACAACGAACGGACGCCAATTAATTTCGTTATAAATAACGGGGCCTTTGTCCACCGTGCGAATGTATTTTCCATACCGGCTTCCTCAATTAAGACGCTAGAGATTTATTCGATTCGCGCGTCGATCGAGCGATGTTGAGGAAAAAAGCGAAAGGGGGATGGTGGGCTAATTATTCACCGACTCATTCGTGGCAACAGCATTTCATCCCACCGGGTGAAACGAAAAGCGAAAGAGACGAAGAACGGGAGAAAGAGAAAAGAAAGTCATCGACGCCAAAGAAGGAAATACTTTAAGTAATATCAAAGCACAAGGATTGCATACGTTAATGGCGAACCAGACTCATATGTGTGGGGCCTCCATACCAGTGTACGCGATACAACAATATACTCGAACGCTAATCAGTCGACGCGCAACGTCTTCATTTACGGCCGGTCGCTGCATCAGTCGCGCGCTTCGTCCTTCTATCAGCACGATTTGTCTTCCGTCGCGGCTTGATTTAGCTCCAAGGCCAAGGACGAAGTCCCGCGGTAGAGCTTGGAAGAGAAGAATTGAAGTTGCGCGACAGAATAAACCGGCTCTTATTAAATTAATCTATTTAGTACCGCTCTGATACTTTTTAAGAATTTCTTTCGATGGTTTAAACAGCACGCGATCGCCTCTCGGCAAGAGGCAAGTCACTGACGATTACAATAATTATATCTCGAATATAGACAGTTGAGAGAGCCTCATTTAGTTTGAAAGTAGCGTGATTTCTTTTGCATTTAACGCGAAGTTTGAGCCACGAGTGATTAATCGTATTTGAAATGATAATCGAATGATAATTGTATAAAAAAGATAAACTGCGATCGCGATCTACCTGTTGTACAATGATCTCTTTTGTGCCTCCCCTAGGCACGAAGAAAGATAATTTTCCTCTTCACGGCAATCTCGCGCACGAAAGGGGAACTTTTTCGAAGACTGTATTTTGCGTTGTTGGCACTGCCGTCAAGTACCTTTGTAAATAGATTGTTTTTTTTTTACTTAAATATACGAGTTAGACAATAAGACTTAATTCTAAATGGTCCCTATAAGATTAATGAAATAAATTCCCACCAATAATGTTCCTCGACCAAGACCAAATGTACTTAAGAATGTGCAATGTTAATAAAGAAAAGATTCTTTGGAAAATGTATATCTTTCATTCTTCAACAAATCATATTATATTTTATTTTTATTTGGTGAAACACTTCAGCTTTTAATTAATTAAATACGAGATTGTTAGAATCTATATTTATTTATCTTCCTAAAATATTATCCAAATAGCTGAAATAATTTGAATACATTGTATATGCTGCGCCATATCTTGTCACGAGAGACGAAATATCTGGTCGGTCCTCGTCGTTCAGCGGCAAAGAAAATTATGCAGATGCCGCGCTGCGTTTCGACTGGATCATCGTGGGCAACACTCGTAAGTATAATATCGAGTCTCGGAAATTATCAAAATCGGCCCGATCCTGGCCTACCATAATTTCTATCTAGTCGCGAGACGTGGAGCCGATCGACGAGACGCGACCAGCCTGACCAGACATCTCGGCAGGATGCATATAGGGAGATGCATATTCCGTCTTGATTTTAGGCACCGCGAAAGAGGCAGAACCAGGCACTAAACTGTTCCTTGAGGCCATCACCTTTTTCTAGGAAGTCTAGGATATAACTGCCCGTAAATGCGGCTAACGTTTACCGCGATTACGGACGAGAGAACTAGGCATTTCGCAAATATCCACGTCGGGGCCAGCGGCCGTTTTTCAAAATTTAGTCGACGATTAAGTGACGATCGGACAATATGACTTCCGTTGTCATCAGCAAGATTTTTTTATTCTCAATCTTAACCCACAATTACACAGCTACAAAAACTATACCCAACACAATAAATTCTAAAACATCCTATATTTTAAGTACAGAATGCAAGTGAACCCCCGTCTATTGTATACAAATAACAACTCTTACAGAAATTTAATACTGACTAATTTAATGAAAGACAGTAAATAATTATTTTAAGTATTAAAAACTGCATTGAAAAAAATACCGATTCAATAAATATTTGTTTAAATAGTTAGAAATAAATATTTATATATATTAAATGTAACATAAATTTATTTGATACAAAAACATTATTTTGATTTATCATTTTTTATCGACTAAATATTTATTTACTATAAGTAAACGTTTGCTTATTAGTATTTAAACAAATAGGTCTTAAGATTTAACAAAATTTGTTCAGTTAATGACTGTCTTTTAGTGCTAATTAAGCAGTATTAAATTGGTTAATATTAAACTTCTGTAAGGGAATTGTGTTTAAACATTTTTGCTTCAGATCCAAATGACTTGTTGTAATTGAGAATTAAAGACTAATATAATTTTCACACTGCAATATCGAGCATCAATGGTATAAGTAAATAAAAAGAGAAAGAGGGTAAAGGGTACAGTTTGACTTTCGATTTCCATTCGCGGATCTCTAAACTGTCGCGAAGATAATCGATATCTTATGCGGCCGTAGAGGGAATAAATCGATCGCGTGGTAGATGTTGCTTGGTTTGATAGAATACCGGATAGCGGCTTGCACAAAGCGACCTTCGGGACCAACCGGCCGAACCTGCTACCACACCAGACAAATTGATACCAGGCAACGCACTCACTCTCCCTATCTTTTCCGTTTGTGCGCAGGGGTACGTATGCCTTACGTGCCTGTAGTAGGTACAGTCGCATAACTTTCAGACCTCGATACGCCGCCAGTGGGAACGGTCATGGTCGCGAAGAGAAAAAGAAAGAGTGCAACGTTCATCTCCGTTTTACTATGTGAATGTCATGCGCATAAAATTATCAGTGAATCTTCCTTCAGGGCCCTCTGCCGATTTCAGGTCATGATCAGCCCGCTATCGCCAAAGATGATTAGAGACTGGAGACGTATCTCGAATTTTACTTATTATTTCTTTTTTTACTCTATAGCGACTCAAAAATTTCAACCAATACGTAACGCTGTTACTCGATATATATCTTGCTAGTTTGAATTCCTAATTAACCCAAAACTTATTTATTTTTTCCCTAGTATTTTATTTAAAATAGTAGAAGTTTCTGTAGTATTTGATATATCTTCGTTTGTTAATACAAGATCGTTTTTTTGATAAGGTTTTTTAAACTTTTAATCATATTAATCCAAATAATATGATAATGGAGTAAACAGACTAGCAGGATTAATTTTTTATTCATTTTTGATAATAAAATTTTAGTTTTTGTTAAACATAAATTATTAAACATAAAGCAAATAGACACTTTAATTACTAATATTTATGCATCTTGAAATGGTTAGAAAGCGATCAATTGACACATTTCGTACTGACGATGTAAGAAGGAAATTATTTCGGCGCGAGTTTATAACGCAGACACTCGCGGGTTGACGGCGTGTCACGACAAATAATTTACGCGGGTATATACGGAGAGACGAGTGCCGGCAAATTACCGATACTTACGATGCGACTTCCTCGTATATATAGTATCGGGGAAACGGTCCTATAGTCTTGGCAGGCAGACACGCACACGTCAGGTCCGATTCTTGTTCCGACGTAACTGGCATGAGACGGCTCAAGTGCCGATAACAGAGTACCGAAACTATAAGACCACATGCAACGCCGTTCATTCGTGCCACATTTTATTTAAATTAATGTATATAAAACACGACGTGTTTTATCAACTCGCTCTTTATAACTAATTGTAAATAATAAAAAAGCCTTGTATGCTAATATCCAACTTGAATCGATAAGGCTTTTTCATTATTTAGTTACAATTAATTGATAAGATTGGTTGCATTGTTTAGCATTTTAAATACTATTACGTGGTAAATTTATATACATATTCACACACACAGCAAACTGCGTGTCGAAATAATTTTTGGTTTTGAAACGTAGTTTTAAATTGAAACTGGAATAGTAATAACATAAATTAATAACCTTATTCTGTAACTCTTAACGATATTATCGTTACAGTCATTAAAAGTTACAGAATATAGGGGCTCAAATTGGCAAGTAATTTAAATAATATTGATGCTAATAAGTATCTTAAAAAACTATAAATAATTTATTGTGAAAAATATTCTTTTTAATTTTTCAAACAATATTTAAATTTAAGTTATAAATAAATGTCTTTATAAATATCCCGTTTGTAACGCGTAAGAGTTGTCATACAGATAGAGAGAAACATAAGATAAATAATCATTTAAAATAAATATACGACACAAGTTGAAGTAAATAAAACGGAAATTGCCGGGTCGCTACCGAGACATAAAATAAATTACACGCGAATTGCTACAGGTATAATTTTCGCGCATTTGTGCAAAGCTCATTGAGCGTTGGATCACGCGAAAATTCCGAACCGTCATGATTGTCGCTTCGCCATCAGGCACAATCGTTATAATTGCAATAATAATAGTAATTACAATAATGATGGTTTAAGCGAGCGCATTAGCTTTATTACTGTAGCGTAAGAGCGCAACCGGCTGTATACTTGTAAATCGACGTCTCATCTAACTCACTTCATGATCGAAATCGTAGGCAGAACTTTAATATCTGAAGAATTCTAAGACTATTAACACAATACAGCATTATATACATAGAGTCATAAATTAACAATACTTAAAAATTTTTATGTCTTGATCAAATTGATTTATTATTAAACATTAAGATTCGTTTTGAACGAAAATATTATATAAGGATTATTTCTCTTAATTGAAATTTTGTTTTGAACACCTAATATAATAATGTTAATTTATTCTGTGTAGAAAGAATGGTTTTGCTGAAGTATTTAAAGATTTAGCTAGATACAGATCTGAAAATAATTTTGTTTAGATCAAAATAGTTATATAAGACGCTCAACTGGTTGGCAAAACTTTTTACAAAATTGTCAATTATGCTTAATTATTTTGTTATACACAATTATTTTCATAATCAAACAAAATTTTTTTCAGATCTGTGCCTAACTAAATTTGTAAATTATACATCAGCAAATCACTCTAACCGTACAGGGGAGACTAGGAACAAACGCAACAATTTGTCTTTGATTTTATAACTTCTAAGTTATGTGACATTTTTAAACAAATCCTACACGATAATAAACCTAAATTATTAGACAACATAATCGAATCGAAAAACTAGCAATATATTACATCAATTTTTTCAAATAAGTCATTTTCTAAAGAGTATCGTCATTTATTACTTTTGTCCTTATCCCTAGGGATAATAAATGAGGTAGGAACGACTGTAACATCCTATTTAACTTTAAATATAAAACGAATTAATAAGAGAGATGCTTTTAAAAGAATTTTTATTTATTCTGAGGGTGAAAATAAATATAAAAATAACATAAACTTTTCATTAAAAACACTAAATAATAATAAAAGGAAACACTGTTAAAATTTAAAGAAATACAACAAAATTATATTTTAGGAGCACATCATTCAAGAAATCAAACATCGTATGATTCCACCTTAAGCAAAGAACACAGAAAAAACCGAATGAAGAATCTCGTTACTTTTTTCCCCATTAGCGGTATCTCCTATTAACGTGTTACTACATGCTAACCTAACTTATAACTGTAACAAATTTTATGCCAACCTTTAAGTTTAATATCTATTTAAAACAATGAAAAAAAATCGGAGTTTTACGAAATTTAAAAAATGAAAAAATATACAGTTGAAACTGATATTAAAAATTTATTTTTGATATAATATTTCAATAAAATAATAGAATTCTAAAAACCGCTTATTTATTCGTATTGTCAATAATAACTGAGGTAAAAGATCAGAGGTGTAATTGACATGTAAAAATGGAAGAAAATTATTGATCGATTGGTATTTTTTTTAAACCATTTGTTATTTTCGTCCCATGTTATATTTGTCCCTGGTCTACCTTCTATACTTCTAAATAATGCGTAATAATTAAACGCCAAATCTTCATAAAACAATTTAACAATTATTCTCATAATTGCTTTTACATCTCAACACGTCTTTTAGTAAAACACTTGTCTTTCTCTATCTTCCGGAAAAGCATCAGATAGAGAGCCTTAAAGTACATTTTACGCATCGTTCAGTTCGGTGCTGCAAATTGCAGCGCGCGCGCGACATAATGAAAGACGACTTAATTCGTCTCGAACGCGAAGGCGACTCGTGAAAGCCGCGCAAGAACGACAAAATCCACATAACAGCGTAATAACGCTGCGGTGCACGGGGGAAAAAGGAGCGCGCTTAATTTTTCGTTCCACTTGGCGCGCATCGCGCTCGTAAAGGCGTTGCGCTCGGAAACGCGCTTCAGGACTTGACGGATGGGAAATTCGGACGTCGCAGCAGGGTGTAAAGCGTTGCGAGCGTTCATCGACCGTCATCGAGCGAGATGTACCAAGAAACAGGAATTGTTCGGGGTACATGTCGATCTTTTCTCACCTTTCCATCCGTTGTTGGTTTCTACCTGACCGTTGCGATATTAGTACTTCCCAGGGTGTGTTAATTTGACAAATGTTATTTAAATATATATTTTCTTAGTTCCACTATTTTAAGTTCATAATGTTATTTTGAGTTATTTCTAATTGTTTCTATAGACCTCCGCCTGCTTCCATTCAATATGTAGTTAATTTAAGGAGTTTGCTCACCTTTTGTGAGGGGCGTGCGGTAAGGGAAGCGACTCCTCCATTTATGCATAGAAAAGAATGAGACAAATGAAATCCAACACTTTTGACAAAGGACAGCAATAGTTTTTTTTATTTATTATTGGTTGTCACACAGAAATCGTGCAGTAAACATAAAAATCACGACCTTTAGCTTTAGATTTCTTACAAACTCCTTAAAATTTTAACTGTGAATGTGTTATGCTGCTAAGAATTTAATATTGAACTTTTATGCAAATCGTAACATTTTCATTAAGGTGAGCAAACTCCTTAACTAAAACAATGGAATTTTAAACAAATTAACTGCAGAAAATGTATTGAATGTAAAATTTAGTTTATTACTTATTAAATGCATACGTTAATATGGACGATGTTTACTTTGAAACGAACTACAAAAATGGATTAATTTACATTTTGACACATATGGAAGTTAAAAGGAAAATATTATTTCTATTATTTGTATTTCTCATTGTTAAAAAAATATTATTTAACTTAAATTGGGTTACCATTACTTCTTTGATATCTAACAGTGTATTTCTGCTGTAGAAAAACAAGAAAAGCAGGACAAAAGAAAGAAAGTTCTATTTATATGAAAGAATAGTTTCGAGAAAATTTAAAATAAGCACAAAAAGTATTAGTAAATCTTCAAATGGATGATCACAACACGCATATTTACCTTAAAAATCTTGTTTCAGGAAAGAAAAATAAAAAGTAGTGCTGATAGGGGGGGGGGGGTCTTAAATTCATTATTTTTACATTCTCTTGTTTTATAGGGACATGATTAATGTAAATATACAATAACTCTAAAAAAATATAACTATAAAAATAAAATTTTTTAGAATATTTCAAATAACTCCATTTATCGAGAAGTTAATATTTTATACAAATTATTCTTTTGCGAAATAAATGTTTAAATCTCAATGTACAGCTTCCTTTACGATTTGTAAATTTCGTATATGGCATTTCTTTTGAACTTTATTCGAACATCTAAAGATCCATGAATCAGTTTCGCAGAGGTGCTCCAGACAATCGGTTTACGGGAAGAAAAAAAAATAAATCATCGCGACGCGCAAGTTCCGGATTCCAGAAATTCTTAGTTTTTATACCCAAGTCATTTGATGCGCGCAGACCCTCGAAGGACCAATTCTCCCTCAGGATGATTCGCCACGGCGGATAAGAGGGAAAAGCCGGGACGGAAAAAGCGCGCGGGCCGACTCGCGTCGTCGACTCGAGTGCCTCGCGTCGCCTTGGCGCGAATTCCATCGCGGGATTCATCGATTTAACGGTTCGACGGTTGCCGTGCGTGTGGACCGCGCTATAATTTAATGGAGAGGCGTTCAGCGCTCTCTCGCGCGTCTTCTTTCGCGCGCGTCATCCACGTCCGTCCGATTCATTGACCGTACGCGCGTTTTCGCACTGTCACCGCGTAACCGTTGCCGTAATGCCCGGCACGGCACGACGGAGGAACCAGGAGGGACAATAATACACGGCCGCGTCATTAATTCAAGTTCGCTCGCAGAAATCCTTCGTAGCTTCAACGCGGAAGTTGTTTTACGATCGGTCCTTCTCTCATCGCTGCTGTCGCTGCCGTTGCTGCCGTTGCTGTTGCCTCACAGCACCTATTTTCTTCCTGCTGTCTAAACGTGTCGGCTCGATTAATTATCAAGCCGCCTATTATCGCCTGATGAAACACGACATTTCAACGCGTGCCGGGTGGTCATCACGATCGCATCGTCAAAAGTCAGACACATCGACAACGCAAGCCTCAAATATTAACGAAATCGTATAAAGAAGCTTTATAGAGCTCAAATTCTCTAAATTATGGGTGTTTAAGCAACACCAACATTTGTTGCTTAATTTCTGGGATATTTTGATGTCTCAGTTAAGAATTTTTTATTAATAAATGTAATATTAGCTTTATTAAGTTTTTATCACAATTTCTCTGATGTTCCCGATGTTTTCCTAAGATAAGCGATATACCACTCGACTCTGCTTAAGTAATCCTTTAATATGACACATAATTTGTATATTTTTGGAACCTTTTCATTTTAGGGCCGAAAAACAGCCCTAACTTAACATCCTTCATTATAGAATAGTACTTTGAATTATATATATGAGTTTAAATAATCGCGTAATTATAGAAATTTTACTGACGCTTAATAAAAATCCGTGGACATTAGAAAGTCTTGTTCAATCAAATTATGATTAATCTAACGATTGTTGCAGGAAACATGATTGTTGAATAATTCATTGCAGTTAATAACGGATGCTTAATCCTTGTTCTAAAAGTACCAATATCACAGTATAAAAGTTTATAGCTCATATAAATTAAGCGACTTTAACTACTATTAAGCAGTTTTACAGCACTGCATAAAATAATGGTTTATTCACCATCATAGCTCGGAATTTTCATCCTCGTGGATTATGGCTGGCATCGATACAAATATCGTTAAACTAATTACGTTCGTTACTTCTCTAATAGCTTCCTCACCTCGATTTTTTACTAGAAATATTATTTTTATTAAAATATTTCCGATGTCATCTCTTTAAATTCTTTGGAATGGAATCTGAAGAGTGAGTCTTGAAAGAGAACAGTTCGATTTTCAATCTTTAAGAGTGAGATTTAATAGATGAGAGAAAATCATAAATCGAAGAAAAAAAGACATTACACTTTGTTGCATTAAGATACTTAATGTACTTACGCGACATTAATTTTACATTATTATAATAATTACAGATATATGTTGTCAAACATAAAATCTAACACGTGTATACAATCCGTTTGTATAACTCTCATTCTTGCGGGTGATTTGGCCGGGATTACCCGTATGCAAATGCAACCAAGAAAGACGAGGTCGAATGCGTCACGATCGTCGTGCCCGATCGGAATAAGCGGTATGGTAATAGCAGCCTGGAGGTGCCATCTCGAAATCAGTATCATTGGCCAATAATCAGCGTCAACGGTTCGGTAACGACGCAACTTCGGCTACGTCCTCGTATCACACCGCAAAATCGTACTCTCGCTGCTTCTTCTACCACTTCGCCTATAAATAGTCTCTCTCAAGAGAAAGATCGCGCGCGTACGTCCGTGTAATAACAGATCGCGTCGCACGCGGGTTTACCGTCGATTCATATCGCGGATATACGGCCGCACCTCGATCGCACACCGATAATTAAATAGCCGAGCCGCCGCCGACTTAGCGGCATGATCCACGCGCCTCGTCTAATCCTCGCGCCGAGCGACCACGACGACCCACGAAGCGTCTCGCATTTATAAGTAGCTAACTTTTAACTTCGATCTATTACATCGAAAATTAGTCCTCAAAACTATACGTTAGATAAATATTTATTTTCGCGGATTTCATAAATTATTTAATAAATTTTTATTTTTTATATAAATTTTAAAGAGTACTCTCTAAAATCCTTGGAGTGGAATCTAATTCTAAAGAGTGATAAAGAGTAACAATTGAACCAGTGTTGAAAAAAAGTAGTTTAATTATCAATTTTTAAGAGTGAGATTTCACTCTTTAGAGTTAGATTCCACTCCAAAGATTTTAGAGAGTAAACATTAATAGAAATAACTACAGAAACATGGGAACTATGTATTTGTAATTAAATTCTAATTAAAGAATTCAATCTTACGTCAAAAGCTTCAATTAAAGTAATTTAATCTTATACGTAAAATATTCGAAATGTATGATAATGTTGAGTTAAGCCAACAATTTGCTGTATTAATCTGTCAATATAACATGATTATAAATTAAGAAAAGCCTTGAATATGCGGCACATTGGAGATATCGATAGACTCGATCATGGAGACGCAAGCCTGGAGGTCGTAACATGAAGGGCGCGGCCACACCTGCCTTATCGTGCCGCTAAGAGTCCAGGAGGAATTATCTAGGACTGCCGGTGCATCGGATCCTTCGAATTGGCGCCCCAAGCCGACATAGGACACGCCTAGTTAAGCCATGTGATGAATGCGCGAAAACTGGATGTAGATCAGCCGATTAGACATCACAGAAGAGCGGTGGCAGATACCGAAACCAATTCGCAAAGGGATGCACTCCGCGTGAATCTCCCACATCCCTCCTTTCCTCCCACCCAGCACCCATCTGATTGTTAACCGGACCACTCTCGCGTCGGTGGTGCACTCTACTCTCGCACCTTGACCGCCTCCGGGAATGCAAATTATTGTCGGTCTCGCTGCACTAGGCGGAATTTCTTCGCTCGCGCCTACCGCTCGAAACTACCCGTGACTTATCATGCCTAATTGTACGGTCCATCCGATGAATTATCACCGTTTTGTAATATTAAAGAGGAGCCAATTAACTGCGCGAAGGTACTCTTTTTTACTATCCACACGCTGCGGTACGGCGGATCGAAAGCGCTTCTCGCTTCGATCTTTATTTCGTGTCCAACCGCATCGTAAAGATACTGCAAGAACAGTACTGGTGACGTAGATTCTGCGCTCTCTCGTATACGTCGTTTACAAGGGTTAATTTTCAACACTCGCATGTATAACGCTATGTGCGACCAAGTTTCCATTGCCAGCGGCAATGTACAGCTCGACTTATTGAAACACGCGAGTGATTTCAGAAGAAGATTCCTAGTCTGAACACCTCGCAGGGAATAGTGAACTATCCCGTGTAACGACTATTAGCAACGAGCGTGTAACTTATAGGGTTTATAAAGATCCTGCTTCTTTGCGATGGAAAGCGAAAGATCGGCAAGGGCTATCGAAACGATCGAGGTATAAAGATACATCGTACAACGCCTTCAGCCAAGCCCGGTCCATTTCTCTTTCGGGCCCTCCCCGGCTGCCCCCTTTCTTTCCGCTTAGTGTAGCGCCATCATTCTTTCATTCACGGCGTGCATTTAAACTGCCGGCGGTCCCGTGGCGCTGATTTCACTAACGAAGCCAGCGATTTATATCGGCGAAACGGCGCGGCGTCCGCGGTAGGCGAGTTCTCCAAGTTACTGAGTTCATTGTTAAATAGCACCCGGCAGCCACGCACGACCCTTATCGTTTGCATTGACGATCGAATTGACGATGATACAAACGATTGCCACGGTAATCCAATGCCACCATCATTATGGTAACAAATTCTTCATTCTAAAATTCCATAACTTTTCCTGATTTCTAGATAAAATTTCACAATTTTCCCTGATGCTTTCAATAATATTTTGAAATTTTTTGTTTTTCCATCCTAATTTGAAAAGTCAAATATTTTGTTGAGAAAACAATTTAACGTAGTAGTGTAAATTACTATTAATGTTACTGACCTTGCTTGCATTTAATCGTTAAGTTAGTAGCTTAGATGTGATATACGTATATTAAACTTCTTTCAAAGCCAAGAATTTTAATTTTTCAGAAAACTTTACAAAATTTTCTAAATTTTCCCTGATTTTCCTAAACATTTTTTAATTTCTCTTACATTTTTCTAATTTCTCTGATTTCCAGTTTCGTGGTAACTCTGGCTATATAAAAGGTATTTTAAAGATTATACGTTCTTTCAACGAGTTCCTAAATTGAGAAAATAATCAATTTTTTTTTAGCAAAAATGTTCAATATATCTTTTCTATGTCGTAAATAACAATAGCTAAAATTAAAAAAAAAAAAAAGATTATCGCAATTTGTGTTTTCCATCATTCTATCTAAGCTATATAATCACACTAACGAATATGATTGACGATTGACGATTACTTTTCAACCAGTTCAAGCAAAGCAATCGATAAATGCTTTGCATCCATTGGAAAAGTAATCGCAATTATAATCACACAATCGCTAGCAATTGAGGCTTTACTTGATTTACTATTACGATTCGAAGTAATCGAGTCGAATTATTTTTCTACTTTCATTGACGCTAATTCAAATTCAAAAACAACTGTCTGACTTCCTCGAACAGATCGACAGATCCTCAAGGATCATTACTGAATTCGCGGCAATCGTGGGACGAGAGCTTTCTCGCAAGCAAGATAGTAACTTGGAGTTAAGGTAGGTCGGGGCGTAACCCAGGATCAAACGAGTCAATAACTCGTACCGTACCTCCTCCACCTACAATGAGAAATCGCCATGCCCTGCGTACAATGAATGTGGGTGCACGCTGACGTATTGTTGCGAGCGGACGCACACGCGCGCTTGCACGTGGGTGCCCAGGACCGCGCTCGCGAATACGTCTTCATGAAATCGAAACCCCGGGCGACACCACGCTCGCGTAATTGCGGCCAGCGTGAAACAATCACGAACGAATCGGTATCGTGAAACGCGATCGAGGGAACGCGATCGAGAGGCCGTACTGGAAACACACATTTGCATAATTTATGTCTTCTTGCTTCTCTCTTAGCTCGCGAATAATATTGGTTGCATCGTTTGGTACTGCTATCAACGGAGAAACTTACTACCATAAAGAAAATAATGATCGCTTTCTCTTCCATATGATTTCGCTATATCTTTAATATACGAAAAATTTTCAATATTAAAAATTAAATTTAATCGAGTTGTGAATTATGCTTTAATAAAAAAAATATAATCAATGTAAAAATTATTTTATCATTCGAAAAGAGATTCTATTTGTGCATAGATATATAGGAAAAATTTCCAAAGCAAGAAGGTGCTCTAAGAATAAACCGGCGCGCCGATAATCGACACGAAAGATTAAAAGTTCGATCTGGTGTAAGATAATCGACACTAAGGATAACTGGCACTGGAACAATCGATGAGGCATTTTTGGATCACGCTCGCAAAGTGCATAAGGGGCATAACATTGGGCGTTAATATCAATGCCGTAACTCTTTACGCGAGGTACCAGTCTGTACCCTACGAACACCGCCGCCGCCGCCGCTGCAGCATCACCACCTATCCTGTTATTTTCTCCCTCGCCATCCGCAGCGATATTATTTTTCGCTATTTGGGCTTTTCGAGGCCGGACCCTCGAGAGGAGAGGCCGCATAACGTGAGGCCGCGGCTGCGTGAGGCACGAGACAATAATAATTCATCGCCCGGAGGCGCGCAGCACGCAGGGCTGCCCGTGCTGTTTCCAATCCTTCGGCAATTTACACTGAGCGCCATAATATAAAACGCATGGAGGAAGAGAAGAAGAGCAGGGAAAAGGGAGACACTATAGGGACTCGCGAAGGATTGTCTTTTCGGATTCGGCGAGACGCTTTCGGGGAAGAGAATCCACGGCGCGAAAGCAGCGCGAGAGAGAAAGGTCCAAAAGGAACGCGTCAATGTCTCTTGCCAGATGTCTTGTGAAATGGCAAGTGACGTCATATGTGAGTGTGTGTTCGCTAGTATCGATATGTGTCACGCTAAATCCGAACAAATCGATGGAATCTGTGCTCGACGTACGGATTCTCAAGAATCGATCATAAATTGATAATTCTGAGTGTGATTCATCAAACACACTTAAAGATATAATAAAGATATAATATTTAAGTAACATTTACACTGAGAGAAATGTTTGGTATAGCCAACAACAATTTTTTTATATGTAACTTCCCAAAATTTAAGTATTCTAAAATTTTGTAAAGATGGGATAAGTAGCGAAATAAAAGATACAAAAATTATTTCAAATTAATACTTTTTTTTAACAAGAAATGAACATTTTAATGATAAAAATATGTAAAACAGTAAATGTTTGAATTAAAAAAACATAAAATTAAATTTTGTTTTATAAAATTGAAATACAATAACAAAAACAAAAATAATATTATTTACTTTTTATAATTAAATTTACATTAGTTACATTCTAATAAAATAGAGATAGTGAAAATAATATAAATAAGGAAAGAAAAGTAATATATAAATAAGACAACTCTGAACTACAGCAGAAAAAAACTTCTGACTATACAAAAACTCAAAAAAAAGATAAAATATAAAAAAAATGGTAAATATGTAGATTAGGGGAGCCCCCCCAATGACCTTGACCTTGACATATGTTGTCAAGGT
>NW_017296102.1:307574-313810 GCF_001594075.2 Trachymyrmex cornetzi
TATAACTTTTTAATGAGTAACGTCCTGCAATTAAAACTTCCTCAAGGTCACTCGGGGTCATGACCTTGACAACATATGTCAAGGTCAAGGTCATTGGGGGGGGCTCCCCTAATCTACATATTTACCAAAAAAATTTAAGTGGATAAATGTTTACAGCACCTCTAGTATGTTTGATGCTCTATCACTGTTTATTGCTTCGATATCGATGAACACCACTTTAATCTGTTAAATAATCAATAATAGGAAGATACTAAACTGATGAGCCATTCTAATATAAAAATATGAAATATTTAAGAAAAACTATGCTTGGGTGCTCAGGGGTGGCACCCAGTTGGACACGGCTCAATTGGACACGAGCCACTCACAGCGCTTGAGATTACAAAGCTCCTAAGTACCGGTCGCTGTGATTGGTGGTGTCCAATCGAGACGTGGTCAATCGGGATCACCCCTTTATTTCTAATTCTTTTCATAGGTTACCAGTGTTCAAAATGCAATTAATTTGACTAAAACAATGGAGGTAAGCAACTTAACTCGAGAATATTATATTTGACTCTAGTTTATTATTTACTAAGCGTCATGTATACGTTAATATGGACGTTGTTCACTTTGAAACTTAACCACAAAAATCGATTGATTTACATTTTGATACATGGAAGTTAGAAATAACAAAAGATATAGGTATCTCATATTCTTTCTTTGTACCTTATAAACGTTTCAACTTTTTCGTAACTTGTACTATGCAAATTCAGTTTCTCAACATACGCGCGAAAGAAATACGAATAACTTCCTATATGAAAGTTGGAATTAATTCAATCAACGACATTTGATAACTCTATCCATTTGAACCGTTATAACCTGCATGATATATCATTCTAGCGCTTCGCGTTTATATTTCGCCTGGATTTAGACTTAATCGCGCCGTTTTCTCACTGATTTATTTATTTAATCTACGAACCGCGCCGTATCTTTTTTCGCTCCGCGAGCGATCCACAGTTAATGGCGCGCGACGTTTCCGCGCCGTGCAGTTCCCGCTCGCAGCAATGATTCTAAATGCATTAGTTCGCGTTTGATTAACGAGTACGTCACGCGTATGAATACAGCCATTAGAAAACGTATTACTCATAGATACCGAGAAGGGAATCTATACGCGACCGCGTTTTTATTTTCTTCAGAGCAAATTCGATAGATGTCTCACTGAATATTTCGTCATTAAAATTGAATTGAACAGACAGTTCTTAATGCGCATTCTTTAAACGGTGCATAATTTTCGAGCGTGATTAGAAGTATTCATGTGAATTAGCATAAAATAAATAACATAAAATAAATAACGATTATCATATATTTTTCTTATGCGAAATGAAGAATTGATGTGAAATTAATAAGCACAATGTGTCGAAGGAATATACCTCGATATCCTGTTATTTATCGCATAGCAGTAATAAATAACTCAGAATTAAAACTGAGAAGTTATTGAGTTGTTTAAACGCTTATGTCCAAGAATGGTTCTGAAGGTAAGCAAGCCGTTACTCTAAAATATGGATATCAGGATAAAGTGGAATTAATGGAATAGAATCGAGAAGAGGATAATTTTTTTCATGTAAAAAATAAGTCTAAAAAGTACTGTATAATATTTTCTCGTGCACAGCGTCTTTTCGAGAAAAAAATATTTAACAATTCAAAATATATGCGATTGATATAAAAAAATGTTACACCCCTCGTTCGATTTACTTTTACACAAAGAAAATTATCTCCTTTTTATTTTTCTTTCATACCTTAATTACTCTCCATTTTTTGTCTTTCAAAATCGGTTGTATTCTTATTAAAAATAATTCTCTAACGTTAGATACTTTCGATAAAATATCTAAATAAAAAGTCAACGCTTAAATTATCGTTATTATGAATTTTTTCCGATATTCTTCGTGCGAAAGATCAAGGCGCCAACTCATTGCGCCTCAGGACTCTCCTTGGAAATGCACAGAGTCCTTAATAAGAAGGAACGCGCGTAATGTTCCGGCGCTTCAGGAAGAGATGACGCTTTCGCGTTCCGAGACACGTTAATCGGCATCGTAAGCAATCGGTGGGAGAGAATGAGGGGACGAGTTTAAGGGCCCCCGGTCGAATTCCTAGAGCGGTCAAAAACCTGAGAACCGATCCGAGGCACGGTCACTCCGTTCCGCCTCGAGGAAGGCGCACACGCCGAGTAAACCTTTCCTAATAAACAGCCGTGAGCTATCACGAAAACATAAAACGTCCCGAGGAAGGCGACCCCGCCGCCGCGCCGGGTCGTGCAGGGCACCCTGGGGACGCGCAGCGGACACGGGTTAAAAGGGCCCGCCGGAAATGCGCGCCCTTTTAACCGGCGCTTTTCGAGCGCGTCTACGCGCTTCGGGGGACTTTTACGAAAAAAAGAGGAAGATGATAGAGAGGAATTTCGGCCGATTTCGTGCGAACCCGACGTAGCGAACCCGGTCATAGTGTCGTTGCACTAGGTTCAAGACGCTGATTTAATTGGCGGGGATGCAACGTAAACAACTTCATGGTAGCTTCTCTCCTCCGTTTCAGTTCAAGATCGTGGAAAATCGATCCCTCGTAATCGTAAAAAAATGAGAATTTAAAGATGAGAATATAAGAATGCCTTAAACTTAAAGTATTATATAGATACTTAAGGGGATGCTGGAGTGACGGTCGAAGTTAATCAAGGTCGATAGTACAGACTTTTTTAAATTCCAAATTCGACAATAGTGACATCTTTCATTCATTTCTTATACTTATTGTATATCGTTGTGTCTCGCTCAAACGCATTCATCTGTCCTTATCTAACATATTGCAACGCCATCTCTTAGAAAGAGATCAACTAAAATACTGCTCGATTTCATGGCTTCACGTCAACTTTATTCGTAGTATACGAACAAAATTTTTGGCGACTCTTTTCTCTTATACCAAAGCCCCTACCTCGTTTCTAAAAGTATAGGATTGTTCTTCAAAGTTTTCTGTAGGCTGCTGGCTACTTATTTTAAACGGGTAAAATCCGAAACTCTTATATGCAGCACATATTGTGACGAGTTGACTGCAGGAGCCGGTGACAAAACTATAATTTTTAATTTTCTTTCTTTTTTCGCATTAAATTGTAGCTGGCAGCCTGTGTTGTTGTCGATACTTTAATTGTGGAGAAGGACTTTTCAATCCATAAATACAATTAAGAGACAAGAGTCTTTAAAAATTAATGGTAAAACAGGACACTCCAGCATCCCCTTAAGGTGAATACCAATTACTGGACATGACCTCATTATTGGATGAAATGATAAAAATTTTAAATATTAAGCTTTTAATGGTACGACTCTAAATATCTTATTAAATTTGTATAAATAACAAATTTATTTACACATATTATTAAAAACTTAATATTAAAAATTTTTGTCATTTTGTCCAATAATTCACGTCCATTAACTATCCACAAACTGGTACATTTACATTATATAATACAAATACTTTTATCAACGCTTTAAACCCGGAAATAATTCTGATAGTCGTTTAGGAGGATTTTGTCATATCAGTGCTCGTATCTTTTTCCGCATCTTGAATCAGTGCTCGTATCTTGTTCCGCAATGAATTAACGTAAAATGTGGCTCGTGGCTTTCACAGTGACCCTTCCTCGTTCACGCAACGTTTCTTAAAAGTTGTCGCGTAATATTTACAATTTTCTATTTTCTCGTCGTGTATATTTCACTCAGCCTCAGATAGGCCCAGGCTTATCGTCCAATCTGTTAATTGCACCAAACTTGCACGTCCGAAAGTTATAATGCGTTGATGTATCAGCAACATCAATCAGTACACGCGTTAGATACTGATATTGGTGAACCTTTCGCCGTTCGTTATAATCGAGATTGTCATTGTTTCGTTTTGTCGATGGTTCGTAAATTACGATCGAGAGTTACTTTGCTTTTTTGATCATTTTGGCCGTTTAACGAGGCAAAACGATCACGTGTAAATTGCTCATTCGTTATAATAACGATACTATATAATAACGATACGATAATTCGAATGTTTTGAATCAAAAATCTGTAATATTAATTTGAAAATGCTATTTTGATGTAATAAATTTTGATGTATAATCGTAAAGGAATAAAAGTATGTATTTTTGAAGTATGCTTTTTTTCCTTTTTTTATATTCTCATTCTTTTTTTGCAAGCAACCAACAAATTTTTTAGTTATGTGTGTGTGTTGTACCAAATTATTATTGTAACAGAAATGAGCGATATTTTATTTTACAATCTAAATATAATCTGAATCGTTAAAGAATCGCTATACCCTCATCATGCGACGATAGTAATAATTTACATTATTTACAAAATTATTTTATTACATAAAACATTTTTGGAATCTGTAAATAAATATGCATTCACAGCCGTTGTTTTCTCGTTCTCATTGTTATTTCACGTAATCCAAAATCTCACGGACTCGGGACCACGTTATCCGTTCCATCTCGCGTTTCGCACGCGCGTGTATATATGCGGAGGATGACGAACCATAGCGGACGCATCACAGGCGCTATCTGACATCCCCAGGAAGATAATGCCCCTCGCGACAGGGGAGAAGAGGCGAAACGGACAGCAAGGCGGGTTAACTAGCGCCGATCTTTAACCGGACATCTAGGAAAGGCAATTAACCGTAGCGAGCATTTCTCTTCCTGTCTCTTCTCTCTTTCTCTTTTACCTTCCCACCTGTGCGAGCATAACTCTCCTCTCTTTCTCTCTCTTTCGTCTTTTTATCGCGCGTTGAGTTATTCGTGCTCATTGTCGCCGAACCCTCATCCCTGTCCCCGGGGTAAGAGGAGAGAGAGAGAGAGAGAGAGAGAGAGAGAAGAAAAGAAAGAGAAGAAAGGCCGCTTTCGCACCCAGAAAGAAAGACGGAGACAGAAAGAGAGGGAAAGAGATAGAGAGCGGGTTCAACCTAGGAATTTATCACCGCTACCGACAGCCATTAATATGCCATTGTGCGCCCGCGGACACCGGCAGCGGCTCGTCCATCTTTTCGTGACGCGTTAACGACTGACCTCTGCCGCGAACGACGGCTCCTGAAGAGTCCCAAGAGCCGAGTATACACGACCGAACTCGGATCTAGATCGTAATAAGCGCGAGGTGGATGATCGAGGAAGATTCGCGTGATGATCAAACAAGGATCAAACGAGGATCTGCGATTTGCCGTTAATCCTTTCGAGCTCCCAATCAATTCCGGCAAATAGACCGGTATTAAATATCTTATCCTCATTTTCGCGGCATTGATGCTCGTTTTATTGTCAAGTCACTTATAAGAAATGACAGTAATTTATCGTATTATTTTTTATTACTATGGACATTGCCCAATCTTGACCCTATCGTCTTTGAAGTAACAGAGCTGAACCGTTGTAGATCGCCTTTATAATCTCTACGCAGCAAATACACGCTTTTTATGTCCGTTAGTCTAGACGCAATTACACTTTAATTTATAGCAACTTCACCGTGATCCACTCTTTCGACCCAGATCGACGAAAGCAAATCGCTCCATCAATTATTCCACGTGATGTTTCTACTCGGCTATACAAATTAAACGACGATCGATGGACATAATTATGATAATTGTACGCGAAGTTTACATTCCCGTTTCGTTCGTAATGACACATGTATATACTGTCGAGACCTTGTTTTTTTTTTATATCTACGATTTGTGAACTCTAAGGCTTATTGGAGAAGCTCGCGGAAAGTAGTAACAGCTAATTTATTTAATACTCTCTAATATTTTAGCAAGAAAGACTAACCAATAAAGAAGTATTATAATTTTTCTGATGACGTGTCTGCTAATTTTAAAAAGTATCTTCAATTCATTGTAAAAAACACGTGCGCTAGAAGGACAAACACACCACTGGCTATAACCCTTCTTAGATTCACTTTTTAAAAAATATTTATAGCAAAATATTATATATATTTTTAATATTACTAAATCACGATTTTAATATTCCAAAAATATTTTTAATTTAAAAAACTCCTAGATATAAACTTATTAAATAATTTAAGATACTTCTAGATAAAAAACAGATTTCATTACATTATTCTTCTTTTGTGTTAATATAATTTTGAATAACATGTTTTATGAGTTGTGCATTTAAATGATACTTTTTCAATGTAATAATTTAAATAATAATTTAATATCCTATCTTTCCATATTTGACCTAAAAAAAAAAAAAATTTTACTCACAGCAT
>NW_017296102.1:313919-345052 GCF_001594075.2 Trachymyrmex cornetzi
CCAATGAAACGTACAAAAGTAAATGAAATGAGATTCATGGTATCGTAATGATCCGGTAGCTAACCGGTGACGTGAGGAGGATCTTGGTCCGATCGCGAGAGGAAGTGCGTCTCTTAGCGCGAGAATGCCGATCCGCTCGCCGTCGAATGATCATTAATCATCGGCCGCCGCTGAGCGGCCACTATGTGACGTACCGATGATTTCACCTTGGCAATGATCCAGGAAACGCCGGGGATCCAATCCGTGGATCCGTGTGTAGCTGGATCCGGAGAGACGTTTCTATTCAATCGTTCCCTCTCCCCTGCTCGACTCGCGAGAGTTCATAAGTTAAGCATTTCCGCGTGAATCCCGATCGTGCATCGTGCATCGTGCGCGTGCACGTGCACGTGCACGTAACGCGTGCGTGAATTCACCCGCGTGTGCGTATCCGCGCGCGCACGCGCGCGCTCCAGGGGCATTCATGCCGAGCGATGGACCGAGGATAATACGAGATTTATCGCGATTTCTCGCGGCCGAGCGACCGGCGAATTAGTAATTGTCGGATTTCCCAATGAAGCGCGTCTCTAAATGGTTTAAATGCTCTTTCGGGTCGCGGTAACTTAGACGCGACTCGGCGGCGGAGAATTAATCTCGACTTCGGAGATACATGCGAAACTATATAGGTACACGTTTTTGCACCCCTCGGTGTATCAGGTGCTAGCAAAGGCCACCGGATTTCTCACGGATACTTGAACATTTGTTTTCGACTCAAATTAAATGTAAACTAGACATGTGTGAAAATAAGTAAAGAGAAATAAAGTAGGAAGAAATAATCAGTGTTAGAAATCGAGATTTAAATTATATTACGAAATAATATTATTAATTCTGCTAGTCTGATCTTTATTAGATAATCAGATTGGATTAATACGATTAAAAAGCTCTAAAAAATGAAAAATGAAAATTTTTCACAGAAAAAGGATCTTACATTAATATAAAGTCATCAGTCATCAATTACCGCGCGGAGAGAAAAGTTTTTAAATAAAATATTAGTAAGAAGATAAATTACACTTTGTATCAAACAGATCCAAACGAACCCCAACTGGGTTAAATTAAATAATATATTATTTTTTAGGTTCTAATTTTTTCTACCGCAACGCGGTAAATATTAACGTGAATATAAAGAAATGTATCTCGCATTCTTCCTTTCTATTATATTCTTTTTGCGGAAAAGTGCAATTTTCATGTGCTCTTCGTCGAGAAAGGAAAGGAAAACAACGGTCGCACAATATTTCGTATTACGAAAGAAACTTCGTAGGGCTCTCCTCTACTTTGTTACAAATACCGCACTGTTCGGCACAAAACCACCGGACATCCGGCCAGTATTACAGAACGGATGTTTTCTTGCGGTACTCTACACGTCGCCACTCTTACTTCGTAATGAAAGCCGATACGATTGTTTCCGGTTCATCTCTATTATATACTCTATGGACCATACACGTCTTCAATTATTATATTTATTTATAAAATTTTTCTTCTTATATATATATAATTAAATAGCGAATTTGCTATTATTAATTTGGACGCACTCTAGTGTGCATAATAGCAGTATATTGAAACTATTACACACTGATTTCATTTGAGTGTAAAAGTGAAATGTAAATATTTCGAACTAAAAAATAAATATCTTATCTAACAGTACAATAAAGGGTTGAAGATTTCGCAGTTTAAAATCCTTACGATATCAGACACAAAACGGTGCTTTATCGATACAAGTTTGATGAAAGTCTCGAATTTGTTCGTTTTTTTTATCTATTTAAAATGGTTCAAAAAATCTCTAAAAATTCACGAATATACCTTTAACTTTCTAAAACAAATATTTAAACTTCATTTTGGAAAATAATCAAATGTAGTATACAATATAATTCGAACGTGCGAGAAATTTGCACGAACAGGAATCGGTCGGACGCAAAATATCCAGAATAGTATCGTAAAGGTTAATATTAAACAAATTTTTTACATTAATTTGTATACGACGGTTTTAACGTGCACCAGTATGCACTAAGTGCGTCCAATCTCATTCGCTTTATGATATTAAACAATGTTTGAAACATCAAAAATATTCGCGTTTCAAGGAAATGATATCTATATGACTTTCTAAGTATAATATAAAAGTTAATTTTACAAAAATTGATAAAACATGCTCTCTTTCCCTTTTTTCTATTTTGTGAACAATCATTAATATGTCATAAACTACAATTATTTTCCGGTCGAACATTTCGCGGCGAAAGGGTTAATTATCACTTAAGACTGTTACGTTTTCTTTTTTTTTTTTCTTTCTATTGTAAGCGAACCTCCGGTCTCTGAAAGCGAAGGGAGGTTTCTGGCATCGTGCGACAAACTCGAGCGATTGCGGTTCACTTCCAGCTCGAAATATATAACGAGAGCGGTAAACCGGTACCGGAAGGATGTTGCGTAAACGGAAACGTACGCGGCCGCCTTTGTTTCATCAGATCTTTATTCAGGGATGCACGTGAACGTCGTGCCAACACAATGTTGTCGAAGATGGACTGAGAACGCAGGGAGGATACGCGAAATTACTTCTGAGAATATTAATTTACGCGCGGTTGTCTAAACTTTATCTCTATAACACAACAGAATACTCAATAAATAAAGATAAACTATATAGCTAAAAATATTTAAAAGTATTATATCAACCACGAGGGCTCACACTATGTAAAAGATAACATGTCATTTATCTTTATTTCACAGGGTTGTCACAAATTCCTCATCTTAAAATTCCATAATTTCTTTCCTGACTTTTCCAGACAAAATTGCATGATTTTCTCTGACCTTCAATAATATTTTAAAATATTTTTCATCCCGATCTGAAAACCGTTAAATATTTTATTGAGAGAACAATTTAACATAGCAATGTAAATTACTATTAATGTTGCTAACATTGCTTTGCATTTTTTGTTAAGTTGATAATATTCTAAAACTGCGTAAGTATGATATACGTATATTAAACTTCTTCGATGCAAAAAATTTTGCAAAATTCTCTGACTATTTCTCTGATTTCCCTAACTGTTTTCAATTTTCTTGACGATTCCCTTATTTCCATGGTTTTCCGGTTTTGTGGCAATATAACCCTGTTTCAAGAATGGGAATAAATAAAGTTTTAAAATGTCAATTTCGAAAGTCAGAGTATAAGTCGTTATAATGTATTCCAATGTTTTATCGCTAGACTTACGTCATTTCTGAAAACGATTGTTTGAATATTTATCTTTTTTCACGAATGGACATTTAAAAATTAATTGCGCAACGTTTTGCACGCAACAGGTTTCCAGGTCGCGCAACAGGTACGAGATGTGTTTCGAGGATCAGCTTCCAAAAACACCACTATTGAGTCTTCCTCTTGTTACAATAACATAATTTGGCGTACTTAGAAACCCCCTGCGCACACATATGCGCCACGCATGCACTTCGCGTAGCACGCAACGCGACATTGTCGTCTGTAGCTAAAATACGCGTGCGACCGTATTCGCTGTATCGTCCTCTTCCTTCCTTTCTTCCAGTCTCATCTTCGAATCACCAATTGTCGAGATGAAACCGGTAGTAGCCCAGGGCCGTACATTTACTTTCACACCTCATTATTATGATTCTTTCAAATTTGCTGTCGGGACACGAACGATATTTGCTTCACGTAATGTGAATTTCATTTACTTAGTTGCAATTTAAAATTTGTTTAAGGAAATATATAATTTTGTAACTGTTGCAAAACAATTATTGCAATTTTCAATTATAATCTCGTAATAAAGACAATTTTAATTTAAATAGAAATATCTGAAAATGATCAGGGTGTATATTCATAATTTTTATTTGATAAATTTAATTTTAAAAGAGTCATTCTTTTTTTATATTAGATATTGCAGAGGTATATAAATAAGGTAGTTGGCCCAGAAATCATCAGGGTACAAGTAATCGCCATATTTACGTATTAAAGACGTATTTTAGTGCTTTCTGTCGATCGTGAGGCTTGCTGATATTTTTATTGGTTCCAAGGAAGTATTTACAATGTTGTGTTACATTGTTGTGTTATGAAACTCGTAAATATATGAATTCACTATTGATTAAATCGAATATATGCAGCAACCGAGTCTATGTGATTTCGATCAAATGCTTCATTGTGAGGTTAAGAGACACTGTTTGACATCTCGTGCGATTTTGGAGTATTGGCAACTTGCATGAGATAAATTAAGCTTCGAGCTTATAAATCGAGATCGCAGTTTTACTACAGCATTACAAATTATTGTTTCATACAAATTTCATAGTTTTTTTTACGTGACAAGCACGTGTTCACCAAAGCATATAGTTGTTCGAGTAATCGCCATATCTGTCGATTACTGGGATTAGGTGGAATTACAGCATTACAAATTATTGTTTCATACAAATTTCATAGTTTTTTTTTTTACGTGACAAGCACTTGTTCACCAAAGCATATAGTTGTTCGAGTAATCGCCATATCTGTCGATTACTGGGATTAGGTGGGCCGAAAAAAATTCTTGTAAATCGAATAATAATGTATCCAAAATCCAAATAAAAAAATTAGATCCGTAATTGTTATTATCTAGATATTCTACGGACCAGTAATCGTCATAGGCATAGTCGAGTTAATAAATAGAATATATATATATTAATTTATGTGTCTAAGTCATTCCATCGTTCGTGTATGCGATAGTTAAACATGTATGGCGATTTGTGGGACATACCCATACAGATCCGTAATTGTTATTATCTAGATATTCTAGACGGACCAGTAATCGTCATAGGCATAGTCGAATTAATAAATAGAATATATATATATTAATTTATGTGTCTGAGTCATTCCATCGTTCGTGTATGCGATAGTTAAACATGTATGGCGATTTGTGGGACATACCCATGACGATTATTGGGCAAACCGTTATGACGGCATGGCGATAATTCGTACATTTGCGCCTTCTAATTTTTACGAAGGATTTTCTCAACAACGGCAATAGGTATAAGAATTTTAGAGTGATGTTTTTATTCGTCACAAAAAATTGATTAAAAATAACCTAAAATAACAGTCACTCCCTTTTCAATATGAAAAATATAATTTGCAAAGTCAAGCGTTTTGGTTATAACGTGACGATTACTGGGCCAACTACCTTATATATGTATTAAATTAAAAAAAATTTTAATAACATGTGTATAATAGCCTGAACATTAATCTTAGAAAATTAATTACAATTATAATATATAATAATTATAATTTAAAAAGCGCGATTGGCGCGATGTCAATCCATGAGTTTCACTAATATCTTAATAAAAATAATACGAAGCAGTTTCATAAGTCAATGACCTTTCAACTTTCTTTTATCAAAAAAATTAAAAAATCAATTTATTGTTCAACATAATTTTCTTCTAAAAAGTTATTAAACTGTCCATGTAAATCTGCTGCATCTTCCAAGTCTGCATTTGCATCACTCGGTCCTGGGGACACACGTGGTTTCGGCAAGTGTACATACATACATATATATATAATGTTTGTGACGACTTCCGCAAAAATCGAGTGCATCGACGTAAGACGAGATTTCGCTCGAACCGTCTGCGTGGCAGATACAATGTGTCGTTCCTTTTAAAATATAGGGTACCGTAGCGCGAAAATGCGTCAAGAAGAAAGGACACTGATTACACGCTGTAGAACCAGACGGGGTGAACCGGACTCTGATGGCGACTCCTTCCGATTCCTCCGTTGTCCCCCCGGTTGGCTGATTATCCGACACAGTATGAGAACGGAACGATGGAAGCGGCAATCGGTTCGGCGGAGAAAGGAATCGGGAGACGTTCGACGGCAATTGCTCGGTGCCGCTCGTTAATTCACAACAGTTTCACATCTGACTTTGAACTCGCCGTGTTTCAGCCGTGGCGAAGATTACGCTGAAATGACACGGACGATACTCCTCTCTTCTCAAAGAAGTCAGTGACTGCGGGTGTCACTCGGGCAACGCCACGTGCGTGCCAAGAGACACGCGTGAGTTTGCGTCGCGAGATCCGAGGTGAGAGTTGCGAGAAATCCACGTCTAAATCAGATACTCGAGAGAACGATACGCTCATTACAATGAGAAACAAATTGAAGAATGTCTACAATTCACTAAAGAGAATTACTGTTTCTTTCTACAGATTCTATTAATTTATGTCGCTTTGAGACGAGTCTTGGCATTTTTCCTCAGAGATGAGATCAGGAAGTTAAATCAGCGGCGCATCTGCCGTGTCGCATCTCGTTGGAGATGCGAGTCATCGCGCAGTCTACAATCGAAATCGACGTGGCAACTACAGTAGGAGCAGGGAGATAGGGGAAGAGATCAAGAGAAGAAAAGGGAGCAAAGCTCGGCGCCAGGAGATGAAGTCGTTTCACGCGAAAGGACGTCGAAAAAGAAAAAGGGATAGATAGTTAGACAGAAAAGAGAGAGAGAGAGAGGAGAGAGGAGAGAGGGGGGAGAGAGAGAGAGAGAGAGAGAGAGAGAGAGAATGATGATGATGCCGGTGCATCGAGTTCGTTAAAGAACCTGGTAGGTGTTCGCGCGGTTTGAAAGGATACTTTTTTCCGGACGGAGAATTCGCTATTGTCTAACGGCGCGTCGATACAGGGCCATCTAAACTGTCCTAAAGGTCCGTGTAATATGCTACAGCACGCCACCCACGTGGAGAGAGGTATAGGAAGACCGACCGCGATCCGATAAAGGCGCGATCGGGAAAGACGTTTTGTTGCCGGCTCTCACGCGATCCACCCTTCGCCGTGGTAACATAATGACCATTCGATACGGAACCGCGATCTAACTTCGAATGCTTTGGATGACGCGAGAGATGTGTCATGTAATGATCGAACGTTATTCGCCATCGACGATTCGAACGATCGTTCAGAGAGTCGCGCTTGGAAATATCAATATTCGCCAATATATTGCGATGACTTTACTAAACTTGACAGCGTAGAGCAAAAAGCGAGATGAATGGAGATTATTTCGTCTATCAAGATAAAGCATATGAATAAGATACGTCGTGCGACAAATTGTTACTGTAAAAAAGTCTTCTCATAACAGCACAGAGAAGATAAAGGTAAGTATTGTACAATGTGCACAAAAAAATGAGGCTTAAATCGACAATAATATTCTTATATATAAGCAAAAATATCGTAATCTTGCTTCAAGGATTTTAGTCTTGATTTGATTGAATTTGTATTGATGCAAGATTTTTAGTTTTGAACTGAATGCAAAGTAAACTTCCATCAACACAAATTCAGTCAAATCATGATTAAAATCTTTGAAACAAAATTACATTATTTTTGCTTACATGAGCATGTCATTGTCGATTTAAAAATAATATTTTTTCTGTATGCAAAGAGCAAATTCCTAATCGCCTGTTTTATATTTATTTAGCACAATCTATATGAAGATATTAGTTATAAATATTCTTCATGAAAGATATTGCGAACTAATCTATCGATTAATCTTCATTTCGACTACTTAGCAACTGCCGAATAAGAAGCTATCGAAAGAATCGCCTAGGAATAAGAAAGTCACCGATCGTAACTCGTCTTTAAGATTGATTAATCACTATCGTAAATTTCAACTAATTACTTGGATGTCCGATACAGCTAGATTTTCGTGACGAATGTTGTCACAGCGTCCACACATTTCCGATATGGCCATGATGTCTCTTGAGTGATTATGCAAATGATAAAAGAACAGGTCGCTGACCATAACGGAGAGCGTGCGTACAAATAATAACTTTTACTTCGACTTGACGTGTCAATAATTCACACACGAGTGAAGTACAATTTTCTTTTAATCTTTAACCGATTGATGCATGTAAAATCCCCTATTCAAAATATATACAAAAGATAGTATGAGTATAACTTAATTATTTCAATTTAATTATTTCTTTTTACCTCTTCTATATTATTTTTATATTTTTCTATATCGTCGTAGAATAAATTCTATCAAACAATTAGAAAAGTCAAATTAAAGAAAATATTGTAGATGAAACTCTTATAATTACAATTACATAATTACAATATACTTTTTAACGCGTACCGCGCAATCATGCAATTGACTTGTAAAAATAACAATTTATGCCTAATCTTAATGGTAATCACGGTATGTAATTCGTGATAAGATAAAGTTATAAACAGTAAAGTTATATACAGTATATGACCGACCAAAGGAACCTCATCAGTTTTTATCGAAAATTTTGAGTGATTTATGAACCTCCCTGGCACGCCTTCTTGTTTTCACTTTTATACAGGCGCACACCGCGTAATTATAAGTAATCAGCCCTATAATTACGATAACGTTACAACAGTTAATTGTTTACAAGATTTAAGAGATGATTATAACTCTAGATTAGGGGTAGCTCCTTTTTTCTTTTTTTCTTGATTTACAATTACTTTAAAATTATCTTAAATACAACGATAACTGACTTTTTAAAGAACTGTTTTCTAAATAAATTCGAACGTAATATTTTTTAGCTAAAATAGCTAGCGAGCCGCGGATTTCTTCATTGTCAAAGAGATTAACAAATAAAAACATTAATAAGTAACTTAATTCTTAATACACAAAGATTTTTTTATCTTTTATCGCACATGATGGCCATTCATTTGAATTTTCATTACATTTAAAAGTCTAATAATTATCAAGTGATTCTTACAGGTTCTTTGATATATTAATTTTAGAAAGTATATATATATAAAATATATATAAAGTCGTGTTAAAAAAAGAAAAGATAGAGAGTATTGTTACTGTTTAACCGAATATGTCTAATATTTCAAAGAAAAGAAATGCGTAAGACGCTAATCACCCACTTGTGTGTACCAAGAATTAAATAATTATGTACAAAGTAAGTATTACCATAAGTATTAATGATTTAATTAATACTTATTATGTATGTATATTGCAGTAATTACTATCTAAATATTTGAATACTACACAAGTAAACTACATTTAATTCGGTCGTGTAGACTTTAGATGTTATACAATAATGTTTAACTTTTTGCTTGAAATTGGTAAAAAAATACGTCTCTAAAATTCAATACTAATACAAAATGTTTTGTGCGGAATAAGTAAATATAAAGTCTCGCGTAACTATAATTCGGCGTCAGTTTCAAATAAATTACGCGACGGATAGTGGCGTTTTTCTTTGTAATTTTCTCACACCGTGACTTCTCTCAACGGGGTGTGCCTTCGTGAGAAATTTGAGAGAAATCTTTATCCGACCACCCATCGTGGCCGTGGCGAGAAAGGCGAATTAAGTCACAATACGCCCGTAAGATTTGGAAATGGCAGAAGAATGGACAGGGGTTCTATATCGCCGCTGTTCTCGTTTTCGTCCAGGTATCCGTTCCGCAATCGTTTTCATTAAAAAAAGTTTTCTTCCCCCCATATAAATTTGACCCGTGCTACGAGCCCGAACATGATCAGAGAAGCACGTGTGCAACGGCCTACTATGTGATTAAATTTCTGCGACGCTAATGTATAGCTATTAATTTATCACTTTGCAATGTTTCGCTGCAATAGGATTGATCGTAAAAATACTGTTGATCTTTTTTTTTAATATAATAAGTAAAGAATAAAATATATTTAATACGATTGTCAATATATAGGTATATTAAGAAGAGATAATAATTTACTCCTTGATATTGTTTTGTAGTGAGATTCACTCCAAAAGCTTTAGAGAGGATATAAGATAAATGTTTTCTTTCAAAATGTGTGTAGAAAAAATTAAAAAATCTAAAGTACCAAGAAGTAAATTATCAAATTATTATCGCTTCTTAATATATCTACATATAATGTATATTGATAATCGTGTCTCTTGGCACACGTGGCGTTGATCGATTAATTGAACCAGTCTTGAAAAAAAAGTGAAAATATTTTCACTCTTCGACAAGAGTGGCAGATTTTTACTCTTTATGTAGGAGTGAGATTTCATTCTTTTGGAGTAAATCGAACTCCAAAAGAATGAAATTTTACTCCAAAAGAGTCATAATCTACCTCGCTCTTGTTCAAGAGTGAAAAGTTTTCACTCTTTTTTTTTCAAGACTGGCTCAATTTTCACTCCAAAAAATTTAGAGAATCTGTTTGTCATTTAAAGTCATTTTTCAGACGAAGGTTTTATGAACGGTTCCTAAATGTCAACGTCATCAATATAACACACTGCACGTACCTACAGGAATCGACAAGGTGTGCATTGATTGTCTACAAGGAAATAACAGTCTAGAGAAAGAAAAAAAAATTTTAATTTATAACTTATTAAAAATCTCTCAATCGTACGATGAGCTTTTCGCCCGTTCGATTAACTGTCTATGCGAAGTCTTTGTCCCCGATCGCCGTGCTGTGATTTATGGAGACGCATTGACAACGGCACGACGTGTATACATCGGCTAAGAGATCTGTCAATAAACTCGGCAACGGTACATCAGTGACCCCCGGAACCCTGCAAAATGCTGGCGTGACAAAGTACACGGATATATACGCGAAAAATTTCGAACATCTGATGATAGAAATTTTGAAATTAATTGTACACTGTGAAAATATGAAATGTGGCGTATAATAGTCTCTCACTACTTTGATACTAAAATATTTTTACATTTACGAATAAATGTAATTAATTTTGTTCAAGATGAAGTCCTTTAAAATAAAATCGAATAATAAAACAAATTACAAAAAAGGAGATTTTACAGAAAATTGGAATGGATGAAATTCTGTGTAGCATACATTGAGAAAAAGTCAAAATATTCATAAACAAATTTTACATATGACGTTACTTTCTTCAATATTTGGTTATAAAAAATTTTGTTTCTTATTAGTTGTATTCTCACATGTACGGTTCTATGAGATTTAATATTTAATATTGTATATTCTCTAATATATGGCACAGTTTAACGGCGTTAGTAATCAAAGGTCTCTTATAATCACCAGATAGAGCCATTTTTCGGCTCCTTAAACGCGAAAAATCGCGTATGTGGGCGCAGGTGGGATATTCTACTCGGATCTACAGATCGCAAGTCAATCGCACAGAGTAGCAAGCCACTCATCGCCTCCGAAATTGTATAAAATAGAAAAAATTGTTCTGATTAAAAGTTGAATAGTCAAGAGTACTTAAAATTAAAAAAAAAAAAATTTTTTAATTAGAGATAAAAGTATACAAATATAAGTATATAAATACACATAATAAAAGAAAGTTTTTTTTAATAATAACGAAATTAAATGAGTTACAGACCCCTTTAATTTGATACAACATAAAAAAAAATTATACAGAAGGCTATAGAAGTCAACCTCTGGTTGGTAAAGATTACGATATACATTTAGTTAGCAATATATGTTTCGTACGTTTCGACTCCTATTTAAGTTATCTTCAGCGTTACAACCTTAATAATTACAGCAATTAATAAATCGCAGTCAGAGAGTATCTTCAAAATTTTTCTCTCCTTTTTGTATGCTTTAAAATTTTTTTATTATAATTAAAAAATTTTTTATTATAATTTCATTATAATATTTACCATTGTAAAATCATTCAATTTTTATTCTAAACATTTTTTTCTATCTTTTACAGTTTCGATAATATTTGCTTCAAAAGAAAAGAACCGATTTTTTTCCAAGGGACGTTTCAACCCTTAAATTCCGCATAAACAAACAATAGTTTTATTTAATTTTAGTTATGGATGAACTACTCTATTTGTAATGTTTCAGAATTTTCTGAATTTTCGGGTTGCCTAGTGTCCCTTGTCAATGTAACTATCCGCACGTGACGAAAATTGAATCGAAATAAGTTTACGAGAACAAAAAGTAACAAATGTTAAGAATTCGTCCATCGTCCGTTTTCGCCTATACCGAGAGATATGCTTCCCTGTTCAGAATTACACAATAAAGTAACCGGCCGCAGAAAAACGGCTGACGTAAAAGCGCGACGATAAAAAGAAGCCGTGGGATAATAAATTAAGAACAATGGTTCGTCAACGCCCATATGTACGGATGCACGAAATTAGGTGTCGAATCATAATTCTGTGGCGGGATATATAAAAATCATCCATGATAATTCAATAACACCGTCACTTTCCTCGAGAGCCCATATCTTTATCGCGGTCTCGAAAAAAGCATTCGTTCGATTCGATGCGCCACGCAATAACGAACAGCACAACGAAAATCGATTTGACGAGATCAATAGTGTTCGAATATTCTTGAACGATGTTCAGGTTACAAGTATTATTGTAATTATAATTTTTATTTTAGTGTGTATGTTGTTATTAATTATTTTATATTCACGTCTCGCACAATTATGATTACAAGATATAAATCTTTTTTAGAATTTTTTTTCTTTTCTCTTTCTAGATTATATATCTATGATATAAATGGAGAACGAGAGATTTGCTTAAAGCCAAATCTAAAAGACATTCGGCATTATAAATCATAGAAATACTGAAATTTCTAACTATCAATCAACTGTCGTGCTATAGAATTCACATAATGATTCGCCTATTGTCCTGCGCCATTATCTTCCCAAAAATAATTATCTCTCGACCTCCTCATTCTCCTCTAGGTGGTCTTCTACGGTTTCCTAATTTCCCCACGGAAAATTCACCAAGAGAGAATTCGGGAAAGATACACAATGCACGGTAGCGAATTCGAGTCATCGAGATCGGCCGACAGTCACACTAATTTCATGTTGAAGCGAAAGAAGAGCAGAATCGAAGCACCTAAGAATGTCCGTTTCTATTGTCGTTTGTGGAAGTAGGAAGTTCATTATACAACCGAACTCGCCGAAGGTATTCCTTCGACATGCTCACAATGCGCCAGTGAAGCTACCGAATGGCATCGCGCGCGATGGCTTTCTTCCGCGGGAAAAGGAAGAAAGAAGAGATGGAAACGAGACGCTGAAAGACACTTTCCAGCCAAGTCATCCCAATCACGAGCACGCGGACGAGCAATGCCGCCAATCGCGCGTCGTGATCGTGCACGAATCGAATCGCCGTTGCGGTGAAAATTAAACAATCTCACAGTCGCCTAGGCTGTGATTGTCAAATGATTAAAACTCACCGAGAGATATCTAAGAGAAATACATTTCCCGAGAGATTTTTTACCAGGATGTTGACATTATAGAGTTACAGGATCTTAGCTATGTAAACATATTGAATAAAATATACAAAAATATATTTTATTAATATATTTAAAAATATACGAAATAAATTTATTTAAATAATCTATATATTATATATAAACTCTAAATATTAAATAAAAAACTAGTGAATAATAATTAAACAATAAAGGTATTTAATTACTAAAGACTTCTTTAATTATTATTACTAGTTATTATTACTAATTGTTCAATAAAAAAGAATCGATGAAGGTTGTTAACGAAAAGAGCAGATTTTTTAATCGAAACAGAGTTTAATAATACTGATTTTAATTAAATACTTATATAGTTAGACTTATTACCTATCTGATAATAAAAAATCATAGATTTGATCACGTTCGGCTAATCGATATTGGTAAAATCGATTATCAGATTTTCTCCTTTATAAAAAGATGCAGACAAAAAAAGCGGAAGGATCGATAGAGCCGATAGGATGTACTTCCTTTATCGGTTAATAACGGCAGGTCTGAAGCGATCAAAGGGAGGGATTTGAAGTCTTAATATTCGATGATTGACAAATAACAATTAGGCACCTGTTACTTGAGCAACACATGGATCGACCCTCCTTCTTTTTTTACCATCTCTTTTTCTAACGTCCTCATCGATAAGCTTCCTTTTCGTCCCCCCTTGACTCCTCCCACATTTCGTCGGAGGAGTTCCTCCCTTTCCTCCCAATCTCTTTACGAGAAGATCCAGTAAAAATCTTAGTGTTCCCACACAACCGGTACCTATTCGCCGGAATATAATTTTTTCGTTTGACATCTGAAAGTCTCGCGGAGTCTTTGTGAAATTATTATCGAGTCATCAATGAAAACTCTTTTTAAAATGAGACTAAGAAATAAGATATCTATAATATTTTAAAATCTAGATAAATCAGATTATGTGGAAAATAATAAATTTTATCGTTCGTAAAATAATCATAAAATATAAATAAATTTACATAAATGATATATCGTAGTTTAACTAAATTAAAAAAAAAATTTAATAAATTAAACATTTAAATAAAAGATACTCTATAAAAAATTAAATTTTAATAAATATTTGTTTCAATAGTTTTAAATAAGTTTTTACTGAATGTAAAATACATTTATTTAATACAAAAACCATTTTTTTTAATTTAACCATGATTTTTTAATGTAGTAAATATTTACTTAATACTATTCAAAGAAATACGTATTAAGATTTAGTATTTTTTTTCAGTATATGAAATTTATGCATACCTATACTTATCGCAGAATAAATTATATCTCTACTATTTTATATATATACAAATTTTCTCAGAAAAATGCAGAAAAAAGATAACACATTGAAAAAGAAATTCTAAATCTAAGTAATATTTTCTTAAATAGTACTCTCTCTCTCTCTCTAACATTTCTTTATTGCAAATAAATGTTATTAAAAAAAAGTAATACTCGAATCAATAATATATGTTTACATTTAGTAAATATTTATTTGTAATAAAGAGATGTTAACTTAGTATAGTGTTCCTATAATAATATAGGAACACTAAAGTAGTAAAGTTGTTTAAAAAAATATTAGATTTAGGAAACTTTTTTTCAGTTCATTATGTGTATATGTAAAATCTCTTAAATCAAAGAATACTCTCACGAAGGGGACACGTGTCATCGGTAGGAGAAATGATAGCGAGGAGAATGAAAGGGAGAAAGAAAAGAGTATAAAATCTGGATACCTAACGTAAAAGTAGCGAACAGAGGGACCGCCAGCAACATTCTGCTTTAACACGCGTGTAAAAATTACTACGAGATATACGACGCCGTTACCGGGATTGGAGCTAATTACCACCCAGAAGCGACGTCCGCACGTATCCCGCGCGGTAATAGTGAATCAGCGTTAGCTGACCTCCTATCGGCGTCCATGGAACCCGACCTCGGTGTCGACCTCGTCGATTTATTCGCCCGTAACGAAGTAAAAAGAGGAATCACGAAGGGGAAAGAAGGGAAGTAGTAGATGGAGACTCTTATACGGTCAAAGATAATATTCGTAGTCGACGCCGTTCGTCTACCCCTCATCATCGTCGTCGTCGTTGTCATTGTCGTGTGTCGTCGTCATTTATCGACGGCGACGCTTCTCGCGGTGCCCGATCGAGAAGCCATCGGCGGATGCCGTCACTCATGCCGTCTCATCGATTATCCGCAAGTCGAATCTCGCCTCCTTTCATCCCGTCTCTCCCGGGCGACGCGAATGGAACGCTTCGACGGATCGGCGATTAGGGATAATCGCGCGCGGAGTGCCATTCGATTTGTTCGAATGCGCGAGTCTCACGTGTGAATCGTCGCGCGATACCAATCGCGTATTTATCGATGAATAAAATACCTGGGGACGAGGTTCTCAATCGTGAACGTCACGCGCTAAGCTTCTCTTATATCTGATCTTATTTAATTATTATTCACGTAAACAAGCAAAGCGAATGTAACAGCCATCAGATACGCGGAGCATCTCACATCCCAGATAGACAGATGTACATCAATTTTACTGCAACTTTACGTTGTATTCGATCATCAAATGCTTCATGGGTGAGCCGATTATGATTCCAAATATTGTAGTCGTATTTAGTAAATTAGAAAACGAAATACCACATGATGCAAATATGATGTACATATGAGAAACAAAAATCTGATTCTTAGTGTCTCATATTTATATCATGTTTGCATTATGATATTCGTTTACTAAATGTTGCTGCAATATTTCGAATCACAATCGGCTCATCTATGAAGCATTGGATGATTCTAAGATAAACGTGAAGTTGCTGTAAAGTATATGTACATTTGTCCACACTGAGAAAAAAGTTTTGTTGATATATAACCAACAAAAAGTTTTTCGTTGCCCTAACCAAAATTTGGTTATGCTAATCAAAATTTTGTTAGGATAACATAAAATTTTTGTTAGAATATATGTGACTAGCTGATTTGAGAGATATTCCTTATAAATCTCATTTAAAAAATAAGACTCACTGAACATTCCAGAAGCAGTTGAGAGATGTCGTTCTGTAAAAAATACAGAGAATTATATTAGAATTATAATTATAATATTATATTATATTAAAATTATAACATTATAATTTTATAATATTATAACTATACATAATAATTAGAATTATATTATATACAAGCGTAAATTATACAGCCAAAAATATTAGTCTATATATTCTCTTTATTTGAAAATCTGTATTGTTACTTATAATACCTGGCCTCTATTTTGTAACTCTTAACGCAAGTTTCGTTATCGTTGCGCAGCTTTTTTATTATGATAATAGCACTACTGTTATTTCTTATTCGATCATTATACGCATAAGTTTAAAGGATTTTTTAAATAAAAGATAATTTACAACAAATAACACAAATAAATTTTTGAGTAAAAACGTTACATATTAATTAAAGAGATGTCTAATATTTTTTACTATATTTGCAATTAATGTAATTGATTTTTTTCTTTAAGTTAATTCTCAAGATAATTGATTAATATATTTTAGAAATGCGAGCTTACGTCTTGTATAAAAAAAATTCTCTATAAAATTTCATTTTAATGTACGTTGCGCTAAAAATGTTTACTTAAATTTGATGTAATAAATTCTATCATTCATTATTCATTATTGCAATATTATGATCATTATAAAATATTGAAAATAAAAATTATTAAAATTAATAATTTAATTTAAATACTTAATTTTTAAGTGTTTCAAATATTAAAATAATTAAAAATAAATATTACAAATTTCGAAAATAAATTAAAATTATATAATATTATAAAATAATAATAAATGAATCTTCTTACCAGCCAATGTGTCTCCTATTTGCCTTCCTGTCGGTCTCCACTGTTGCTTCAGGCACTTACACAATACAAACCGATCACGAAAAATGTTACAGACACACAATCAATCGATTCGTATTCTGGTAGAAATTTCATAAGGTTTTTTAGTAGTTATTGGATAATTATATTGACTCTGTCCAGTCACATTGAAAAGTAAAAGTACTTAGAGGAGCTCAATCAAGATGCTTTGTCTGCAGTTACTACGCACAAAAGATGCACCATTTCCCAAAATCTGGACCTATTCACTAAAAAAAAAGCAGACCAATAAATTAATTACGTAGTATTGTAACCATTTTTAAACTAATATTTACTACTAAATTTATTATTTTAGTATTCAATTAATTTTTATGACTAATTCTTACTACTAGTATTCTAATGATATTTAACTAATCTTTTGTGACTAATTTTTTAAATTAATATTTAAAAAAATGATATTTAATATTTTAACTTATTTTTAATTAATAATAATCTACTAATACTATAGACAATAAATGGGCAGGTATGCAAATTGTATTTTTACCAGAAAAACTGCTTCAGAAAATTAATCGTGTATCTTTACCTGGAAATACAAAAAGTAAAAATGTTTGTATGTGTATATAAATGTACATGCATGTATAAAAATGTCCGCTTTTTATGTTTCCACTCTAGAGAAAAAGTTACATGATTTGATGATTGCTACCCAGTCACCGAATAAAACTTATCAAGTTCTTGACAATTTCCTGTGCAATATTGTTGTTATAACTACTGAGAATACAGTAAAATTAGACAATAACTGGATAAGTATCTAGAAAACTACATGCATTTCTACCAGAATAGTTTCACTCCCGATTAATACATTCGCGGTGCATTTCAATCACCGAACAAGCGACGCGTCGCACTTTGAGAAAATGGCGATACACAAAACCACAATACGTTCGCTCGTTACTTAACTCGACTCAGTATGCGTTTGCGCGTGTGATGTCCGTACTTAATTCGATCACTCCCGATATTCGATCGTGCACGCGATGGACCTTCAACGAGCGATGACGAAACCGTGGCTCACCCAAAGCCATAGAGAATGGACTGCGCGATCCGTATCTAAGTACTGTATCAAATATGGCCGAAAAAAGAGAGAGAGGGACCGTGGGAGACGGCCAATCTCCCTCTCGTTCTCTCTCTCATTACACATTGAATGGAAAGAGACAGAAATGGCCGTCTGCCACGGTCCCTCTCTCTCATTCCTATCGACCATTTTCACACACAGATCGCGCGGTCCATTTTCTATGCTTTGTGTTCAACCGTTAACTCGATTCGACTTCCGACTTCGTGCGGGACGCCATAAAAAAATCCGAGAGACGCGAAGATAACTTCACACTAGAGGCCTCGATACCAGAGATGCGACTTGCGTCGGTTGGGTTAGGTCGTCATCGCCATTTTAATGCAGTGTAAGTACTCATAATCATAAGACGCCTTTTCATGTTAACGCTCGACGCTCGTTATCAGCTGTTTTCAGCGTCAAAATAAATCGCAAGATCAAAATTGACGTCTGACATTCGCCAATTTCTATCACGTGACTTATTTTGACGCCGAAAATGAGCGTCGAGCGTCGGCATGAAAAGGCACCTTTATAAGCTGATGCATTACATGAGGAAAGTTAAATTGTTAGAAAAAGAAGAAAGTATAGCACGTACTTACAGTATGTACTTAATAGTATATACATTATATATACATACATTATTACTCTACCCGTAGAGTCCTAGGACTCTAATTATACGCAGTAATGAATTAAAATGGCGCTCTGAACTCGCGATTTAGACAGCCAATCAGATCACACCTTTCAATGTTGCATCTCTGTGATCTAGGCGGTCTAGGCCTCTACCTTCATACCTATGGCGAATGGCGAGGCGTCATATTTGTGCTGTCGTGAGTCGCGGCACGCCGATCGCTTATCGACTAATTACTGTCATACGCTTCGATTAATTCATATATCCGATATCTGCACCGCACGATCGCATACGTGGGACACTTGGGACGAGACAAACAACGTGAAAAACGAATGAAGAATGATGGAAATGAAACGCTTGTCTATCGCTCATCGCTCAACACTTCCGTGACGGTTATTACGCGACAGAGTGAGTTCGATTACCTGTTCTACTTCACCCCAGTGCAATTTCAGAGGTATTATGTAAGAAGTTATCTATTCATACAGTATGACATCATTTTTTTAAAGTATTTCAGTAAAATATTTTAGAAATATTTTTTTTGTAAATATTTGCAAATTTTGCATTAAAACTTTAAAACAATTTTGAAATATTGCATTAAAATATTTTACAAAAATATTTTAGAAATATTGTAAGAAATATATATTGTAAGAAAAAGATTATTCCAAAGTCTGATATTCTAGACAGTTTATATTTCAGAATTATTTCGAATCTAGCATTTCGAAAATTTTCTGAAATATTTCATGTTGTAATGACAGTAACATGACCTTAAGTATTACATCAGTTTGTTACATTTTTTAAAGGATTTTGTGCAAAATAGTCTTACTAAGTCTTTTGCTTATGGAGCAACACAAGTGATTAAACTCGCATCCAGCGGTCAATTTCTAAAAAAAAAAAAAAAACAGCGATGCCAACTTTATATGCCTATTGAACTACATCATCACCATTATTAACAGAATTAATTAACAAGCTATTATTATGAGTTTCGGTGAATCTGTAGTATTTTCAAGGCATACTTTCAATGTTCTATTATATACACTTAAATAAATTAATTTATTCATGAGAAAAAGAGAAAGAGGAGCGATGTCAAATTATGACGAATTATCAAAAAAATTGATATCGCAACATATAAAGTGAATAAATCGCGTGAATTCGGCGAGATTACGCGACAATTAAAGCAAATTGTTGCACGTTATTTTAACGAGAATTTATGTCAAACAAGTGCACGAATTAAGGCTATGATATATAGAAAAACTTAACATGGTTAGACTTGAACAGTAATCGAATCCAACGTGTTGATTTCCTTATACTGCTTAATGGTTATTTTATAATGTGTTTTTTGTTTTCTGTTTCTGCTTTTTGCTATTTTTTACATCTTGTCTTTTTACGTCTTATCCGGTTTTTGTTTTATGTCGTCCGAAATAAAAGTTAACGAACTTGGAAGAAACAGAAAACACACAGCAAGAAATACAATAATCGGTAAAACGGTTGCAACAGAAGATAAAGCAAGAGGTAAAAAGCAAGACACAGGTAACAAAGAGCACATTGTAGAATTGCCTTAAGTTTTAAGCCGAAAATACAATGAAAAACATAGGCAATACGAATAGGAAACAAATTTCAACCGATCAAAAACAATATACTAAAATGGACGCTTTCGAATAGATTAAAATCGTTTATTCCTTGTCAGTGCTTTTCATTGTGTTTCCGGCATTACGTCTTAAATATTTTCATGTGCTAGGACCTCTTCTCGCGATGTTCGATAGTGTATATCATCGACGAAAAATAGCTTGCATAAAAAATAAAAAAGAATCGTTTTCATTTAGAAAATATGTACGGAGAAATAAGGAAATATAAATGGAGAATCGGTTTAAACAACAATGAAAAATTTACTGCAGTGACAAGCTTTATTATTCTATAATTATCAGGATTTTTTTAGCCGTGCGAATGATTTAAAATACGTGATACCTATAGTGCTGAGAGAAAATTAACCTTCAGCCGATCTAGCTGAACTTTTATCTGTATTTCATAACCATACGTGTATCCAGAAGAGATCTGCGAAATAAATATACAAAATTAATCCTTGTGACATGCACATTATTTTTTAATATTAGAATGATCGGGAATTAATATTTATATATAATTATACTATATACTTTTTTAAAAAATAGAGGAGAGAAGTGCATTAACAAATTTAATCATTTACACATTCCAATAAAAATAACGAAACATTTTAGAAAATATGCCATTATGAATTTGGTAAAGGTTACAAACGAAATATTTTGACTGCTTTGCTAATTCTAGTACGAATAAAAATTATATTTATGACTTATAAATCATTCAAAGTCGATTTAATTCTTTAAATTCTTATTATTTTTACCCTTATGTTTCTATATAAATTTATATTTCTATATGTTATCAAATTTAAATTGTAAAAATTTTAATTAAAACTAAAATTAGTAGTTATTTTCTTATTATTTATTTTATATAGAATAAATCGCATTATGTGTTGGCGTTTTACGCGATTAATATTAAGTACGATTAATTACTATCAACGAAATGAAAATATTATCTATAGAATTGAATTAAATATTATTAATGAATCCGTCAAAGGATCGTGATTCTTAATTTGAAAAAAATGTCTATCAGAGTCTAATTTTCCTCTCTTACCCTTAATTATTCTAATTTCTCCTCCTTTCCCTTCCCATCTCCGGCTTCCGCTCTCAATTCTGTCATTTATCTCCTCCTCCATTTCCTCCTTCATTTCCTCCTCCATTTTGTCTTCCTCTTCCATTTCCTCTTCCTCCTCGTCCTCTTCCTTGTCCTCTTCCTCCTTGTCCTCCTCCTTGTCCTCCTCTATTTGCTGCATGTTGCATTAATAAAGGACTACCTTGACTCTTCATAGCATGTCCAGCCATATCAGCGCTTGCTTCTCTTAGTCCTGTTCCCATCTTTAAATAAAAATTATCTCATTGGAAAAACTGTTTGACGAGAGTACGAAAAAATTATTCATATTCATATGCAAAATGTAAATTGAAAAACCTGTCAAATTTTTCTGACAAAATTCCATAAGAAATTAGAAAACAGTCGTACTCACTTCATTCATTTGGTCTTCTTGGGAATCGGCGAACTGAAAAGGCAGATGAATGTTTTGTTATAAATATGATCATATTAGGCGATATTAATAACGAAATATTAGTAATGCTATAATTATGTAACTCTCTCTAAATAATCGGTATTATATTCCGCAAAATAAATCGAGTGCTTCGAAAAATGTGCTTTCCAAAAATTATTTGCAAAACATCATTAAAAAAATATGTTATTTATATTTGTCTTCTGCTTTCGATAATAATTTATCCTTATGCGTTTACCTTCTCTTCATGTTTCTCATTATATTAGAAAAGATATACGATAAAAACTTTTCAAGTATTTCTTGAAATATGATCCATTTTGTATGGGAAAGGAGGATGTTTCTAAAAAGGGCCGATTTTTGCCTAAAAGTGTGTAAATAAAAAGAATAATGTTTTTTGTAGATTTTGACCTCCTGAATACGATGAAATTATTATATAGTTTGTAGCGTTTAGGGAACTTCGAAAATTGAACATAAATATAGTATTTATCCAAATTTCAATAGGTAACTTGTTTAATTTTCAAGGTATTCCTCAAGTGTCACGAAATTTTTAATAACTTTATTATTATAATATAGGGTTCAAAGTTGGCCCTTTTTTAATATTCTCTGAATAACAAAGGATATTATCCTACAATTTCTGCTCAATGCTTACAAAGATGTAAATAAAAGGAAATACATAATTTTTTAATAAATTTTAACACTTCCTAGATATGCTAAAATTATTAAAAAGTTAATGATATTTATTAGGGAATATCTCAAAAATTAAGCAAGAATATTGAAATTTAGATAAATATACCATGTCTCCGTATTCAATTTTTAAAGCGTTCCTCAAATACTATGAACTTTTTAATAATGTAATCCTACCGTATTCAGGAGATTAAAATGTACAAAAAATATTGTTCCTTAATTACACCTCTTTTGGCAGAAATTGGATTCTTTTTAACACATCCTTTTTTCATATCGATCTTAATTGAGACTTTAATCTTTATTTTAAAACGCGAGTTCGTATATTTAATTTCTATACATATATAATATTTATATTAACTCATTAATAATATTAATAATACGTGTAATTTACATTGCTTCATTTTAAGAGTATATATGAGCTATTATTAACTTCTTACCATCGCCACGCAGAGCAACGTAATAAGGAACAGCTTAATCATCGTGATTCGCTTTGAAACTCAAACGTACACTAGTTGGATCAGTGCAAACGTTCTTCGCTTTTATATAGATTCCCTAATCCGTAACATGTTTATGTGTCTATTCACTGAAAAAAGCAGTAGGTCCACGTGTATCCTTGCTACTCATAATAATAATGATACTTCCGATTATTACTGTGACTTTTGTTTGCGCAATTAGTGACAGGATTTGATGCGAAACTTATTAAGTTGAACAATAATGCAATTATAATGTTTCCCTTCTGCGATAATTTGCATATTTTTCACGATAAAACTAGATCGTAGATCTTGTCGCTTGCTTCCTCATTGTTTATTATTTTTACCGACTAGCACGTACCACCTATGTGACAGTTTTATATATATATATATATATATATATATATGTATATATATAAATGCAACTTGATAATATACTTCGAAAATGTTCGTGTTATATATTGCGTGTTTAATTATTTTAATGATTTCAAATCTTTAGAAAATCATATCTAAAGATGACTTTCATAAAGTTGAATATTTTTCTATTTTTTTTTAATTAACCTCAGACGTGTTACGATTTTTTTGTTATTTTATCCTTGTTTTGATGATATCTTACTTTTAATGAGCATGGGCTGTAAATATTATTTCGTGACACAAAATCCAAGGTCTTGCAATTTTAATGTGACTATAATGATAAGTATGATATAAGCAGTATCAATGACAATAGTTAAAATTAAAAATAGGAACATAAAAGCATAAACAAGGTCTTTGTGGAAGTTATCTATTAAACAAATCTTCATATAAATACATAAAAGTTTTGATTTTCTCATTTGGTCAACCTCAGTATGTTTTTTGCAACATTCAAAAAATAGTTACATTTGACCTTCAACTACACGAGTCATTTGGACTCGGATGAAAATTTTAGTTGGTCTCTATTTTTGTACGGTTAATATCGCAGAGTTAAAGTAAGTGGGTAAAAAACTTGGAACCTTCCTCCGTCAATCGTTGCGATGCGGCTGTTTAATTGTCACTGTGATGCTGATTGTGATGCAATAAAAATTTGGCTTGAGTGCGACTTGGACCCGTCATATATAACGTCAACAGATTTTTGCCAAAAATAAAAATTCATTTTCCGTAAGTGACCGTTTATTAGTTATATTCAAGTATATGTGCTCCTACAATTAAAACATATATTTAAAACGTTTATTTTTAGAAATAGCATTTTTGTGGGAGAGGCATCTTGTCGAAATGATCTATTTTCTCGACGCTATAAAATTGTAAATAATATCGAAAGAAATTATTATGTATTTAATATATTCGAAATATTTTTTTATTTTTAATCGTGAAAATATTGATACCGTATTTCCGAACACATATAAAAATATCTCCAATTTACTTATGCAAATAATTACACTTTTTGGAATAAGGAGATATCAATTTTAAAATAATACTATTTTTATTTGTAAACAATAATATTTTTATTTGTATCTCTTTTTATCATAAAGGTATTATTTAAAAAAAACTGATTTTTGCACTTTTTTTTACAAATTATTCTTTAACATTTTTTGATATAACTTCTCAATTATTATCAATATCTTTTTATGTTTTGATATTTCGATTCTATACAATCTGACATTTTATTTAAAAAAAATTTTTTCCATTGAGATTTGTGATAATCTAGATTCTAGAACTAATAAAAAACGTCGTTTTAGATGAACGTAATTAGGATATAGACCTGTTAATTAAGACTCTAAAATGAAATATGCAATTATAGATTATAAAATCGTTAAATAAATTTAGAATATAATATAGAATATAATTACGAATTATCTCAAGTGTCAAACTCTAATTTTCTAGATATTACGTTGATAGTTAACAATGGAAGAATCATATTTGTCTTGTACAAAAAAATCAACGAACTCAAGACTGGAAATTAAGGCCTGAGTGCGTACAAGTCAAATATAATTCTTTCATAATCAACTATTAATGTAACATCTAGAAACTAGAGTTTGACGCTTAAAATAATTCCTTAGTAATATACATATATGTATAAGCAAGTACAATAGAGCGAATATCAAATTAGGGACTGTGTGGTTCAGTGTCAGAATCGCTGCCAATTAAGAAAAAGTCGGAAACTAACAGCAAGCATCGGTATAAATCTCGGTAATGCTAGGAATACCTTGATATTCTTATCGTGTCGTTGCTACAGTTATGGTTCTATATTTATTTAACGATTTTAATGTAACCATTTTTTTAATGCTCGCACGGAGTGCAAGAGATCTAAGTTCGACTCCCGGTCGAGGTAATATTTTTCGTAATAAATAAAGTTATTTACAGAGAGATTTCTATCATATTAAGATCTCTAATTGATGCCTATATTGAGCATCAAAAATTTAATTGTGATATTATTTCGGTAGTTTAGCTGCATTTGAAGTCCAGAAAAATTTCAGCGCATAGTTCAAATCACTACAATATGATATATATGTATGTACACATACGATATAATATATATCAATTCACTTTAAATTAATTAAGCATTAAAAAGACCCAGCTTAGACCGTTGTGGCCTGGTTTTCCTATTTCCTACGTGATGAGTTTTATTTTTAAAATGCTGTGAAAAACATACTAAATAATTAAATAAAAAGGTCGAAACATTTATGTAGGAGAAACCGGGGCTGCTAGCAAAAGAGGCAAGTTGACATTGCGTTTTGTTTATCTATTTATTACGAAAGACACAATGGATAAATTATCGCAAAATATGATAAATATGTAGTTTAGGGGAGCCCCCCCCCCCTAATGACCTTGACCTCGACATATGTTGTAAAGGTCATGACCTCAAGGTCACTCAGGACCATGACCTTGACAACATACGTCAAGGTCAAGGTCATTGGGGGGAGGGGGGCTCCCTTAAACTACATATTTACCCAAAATATTTCTTTTATAATAGAAGCACTTTTTCCAAAATTTTATTTAAATCAAACAAGTTACAATAAAAAAAGGGGGTAAAGTCAAGAGGTGGCAAGTATAGGATTCTGAATAAAATGATTGAAGTCTTGTAATTGATAAAGGACCAATATTAACAATCACACAAAAATCAACTAATTTACAAGAACTTTTTATGATGCATTCAACTTTTTATATTAAATTGCCATCATATATTATAAATGACTGAGATATCACACTAAGACCATTAGACCGGTTCTGCATTGGTCGTACCGCATAGGCGTTGCAGGTCGCAAGTTATCTTGTTGTGTCACCCAATCCGATGCGTCAATTTTAAAGTCGCATGACGCTTACGACACTTGCGACGTTGTGACGCAACAATACAATAGTCGCACAGGTTGTGTCGGATATTGCTAGTAGTAGCATCACAGGAAAATTTGTCGCATGCCGCAAGAGTGTCGCTAAATGAGCGTCTACAATAGTCATAACAATTGTTTGCACGCAATTCGATGACAAATTCTAAACGTCAACTTGCTGTGCTGTGATTGGCTGAGCTCATGCCTGTCGCAGTCGCAGAAAGTTGAAGTTGGCTCAACTCCGTAAAGCCCATTCTACATAAGACGCAGAACACGGGTCGCAGGTCGTAAAACTAGGAACTAACCTAACCTAACGTATTTTAATTATAATATGATTGTAGGACGCAGAACGCAGAAAGTTGGATCAACTTCAATTTTCGCGTCCTGCATCTTGCGTCCTATATATTGCGGTCTGCGACCTATTACAATCTGAAATACGTTTCACTTGCGACCTGTTAAGACTGCGGCACATAGAAAAACTAAAGATGTAAGACTTAAGCAGTAAGTGAATCGACCAATCACAGTACAGACCATAAGACCATAACGTGAACAGTAGCGAATCCAACATGTTGAATCGGCCGTTAACTAACCAATCGCATTTGCTATTTAGTAGAATTGACCATTACGGTTGACAATTAATCCCAATTAATTGACATTAGCGAAACCAGCCCTTACTACTTAAGTCTTAGTCATTATATGCCAGGGCCTTTACTTTTCTCGTGACGTTTAATAATGTATACTATCGACTGTAAAATGGACAAGATAATTAGGATCTGTATTTGCCCTATAAATAGCTTATATAAAAAATAAAAAAGAATCGTTTTTGTTTAGGAGAAATAAATATGAGGAAATAAGGAAATATAAATACAAACGGAGAAACGGTTTAAATAATAATGAAAAATCTACTGCAGTGACAAACTTTATTATTGTAAAATTATCAGGGTTTTTTTTAGCGGTGCGAATTTAAAGTAATATCTATAGTGCTGAGGGAATGTTAAACTTCAGCCGAACCTTTATCTGTATTTTATGACGACATGTACCAGCAGAGACCTGGGAAATAAATATACAAAGTTAATCCTCGTGTCACGCACATTTTTTGTATTAGAATTATCGAGAATTAGGTAATATCTGTATATAATTATACTATATGCTTTTTTAAAGAATAAAGGGAAGTGCATTGTGTGTGTGTGTGTGTGACCAATTTAATAATTTACATATTCCAACAAAAGTAACAAAGAATTTTAGAAAATGTACCATTATGAATTTGATAAAGATTACAAATCAATTATTTTGTTTGCTTTGCTAATTCTAGTCTAAATAATAATTCTATATATGATTTATAAGTCATGTAAAGTCGATTTAACTCTTTAAATTCTTGTTATTCTTATCCTTATATTTCTATATGTTATTAAATTTAAATTAGAGGTGTGCGAATCAAGCATTTGCATAGAATCGAATCAAATCGAATCGAATCTATAATAACAAAAATGAATCGAATCAAATCTGAAATCTTTACGCCGAATTGAATCGAATCCTTTTGATTCAAAAACGAATCGAATCAAATCAAATTTTTACATACTGACATCAGCTAAAAACAATTAAAAGCTAAAAAAATTTATTTTGAATGTACAAGTGTAAGAAGTTATAAAATTAATAATATGTTATAAATGTATCAAAAACAATATTTTTTGATAATATCTGTATGTTGAAAATGAGTCGACAATAATGAAAGAGAGGGACCGTGGACGGCTGATCTCCCTCTCATTCTCTCTCCCATTACACCATTGAATGAAAAGAGATATAAATGGCAGTCTTCTGTGATCCCTCTCTCTTACTTTTATCGACCATTTTGACACACGGATCGCGCAGTCCATTCTCTATGTACTTGGTGTATATCGAAACACGGCTATAGACTACGTAGTCATATCAGAAAGGTGAAAATATCTAATAGAGTTCAACTGACGCGATGCGCACGCGCATGCACGAAGATTGATATGTGCTGATACAAAGATTGGTAACAGGAGATACAGGGAAGAGAGAGAGCAAGAGGCGAGTGATTCAAAATCGAACCATTGTGTGATGATTCGAAATTTCGAACTTATCGGTTTCGAATCTTTCAGATCCAGAAACGAATCGAATCGAATCCACTGTGATTTGATTCGATTCGAATTCAAACTAATTCGCACACCCCTAATTTAAAAATAACGTAAAAATTTTAATTAAAACTAAAAATAGTAGATATTTTTTTGTTATTTATTTTATATGGAATAAATCGCGTTATGTGTTGACGTTTTACACGATTAATTATCATCAACGAAATTAAAATATTATCTCTATAAAATTAAATTAAATATTATTGATGAATCCATCAAAGGATTGTGATTCTTAATTTGAAAAATGTTTACCAGAATCTATTTTTCTCCACTTGCCTTTGATTATTCGGTCCTGGTATGTTTCCTCCCCCTCCCTGTCACTGTCCCCGACCCCCAACCTAACCCTGATCTCATTCTCCCTGTGATCCATTTTCCTGTGATCCTTCCGGTGGTGGTCCTCGCGGTGGTCCTCCTCGCGGTGGTCCTCCTCCCGCTGGTCCATCTCTCTGTGGTCCTCCCTGTGATCCTCCCTGTAGTCCTCTTCCCTGTAGTCCTCTATTTCGTGCTGCATATTGCATTAATAAAGGACTACCTTGACCCATCATAGCATGTCTAGCTATATCAGCGCTTGCTTTCCGTCCTGTTCCCATCTTTAAATAAAAATTATCTTATCGCGAAAACTATCTGACGAGAGTACGAAAAAATTATTCATATTCATATGCAAAATGTAAATTGAAAAACTTGTTAAATTTTCCTGGTATAATTCCGTGAGAAATTACAAAACATTCAGTTGTACTCACTTCATTCATTTGGTCTTCTTGGGAATCAACGAACTGAAAAGGCAGTTGAATGTTTTGTTATAAATATAATCATATTAAGCGATATTAATAACGAAATATTAATAATGCTATAATTATGTAACTCTAAATAATCGGTATTATTTCGCGAAATAAATTGAGTGCTTTGAAAAATGTGTTTTCCAAAAATCATTTGCAAAAACATTATTACAGAAATATGTTATTTATATTTGCCTTCTGCTTTCAATAACACAGTACAACACACATTCCCTCCCATGAAAAAATCAAAGAGATTCTGAAAGTAGATTTAAAAAAAAATACCCGTGTCTTGGTGTTTTACCAGATCAAGTCGTTAACGTTTTTATGCAGCCATTTATCGTATTTGCTTCATATTGGCTTTTTACAATTGTTTTAAATTATATAATAATTTTTTAAAATGGATAATTGACGTTTTTGCATGTGAAGTTATGCGATGAGTTCGAATACAAAACATTCACATGCAAAAACGTCAATTTTTTTTTACATCTACTTTCAGAATCTCCTTGATTTTTTCATGGCAGGAAAAAAATTGATTTTTGTCGTAGTATGTAATAATTTATCCCTATGTGTTTTCCTTCTCTTCATTTTTCTCATTATATTAGAAAAGATAAATGATAAAAACTTTTTAAGTATTTATTGATACATGATCTATTTTATATGTAATTTGAAAGGAGGAAGTTTCTAAAAAGAGCCGATTTCCTAAAAAGACGTAAATAAAAAGAATAATGTTTTTTGTAGATTTTGACCTCCTCAATACGATGAAATTATTATGTAGTTTGTAGCGTTTAGGGAACACTTCGAAAATTGAACACAAATATAGTATTTATTCAAATTTCAATAGTCTTGTTTAATTTTCGAGGTGTTCCTCAAGTATCACGTAATTTTTAATAACTTTATTATTATAATTTAGGGTAAAAACACTTCCTAGATATGCTAAAATTATTAAAAAGTTAATGATATTTATTTGGGAATATCTCAAAAATTAAGCAAGAATATTGAAATTTAGATAAATATATCATGTCCGTTTTCGAAGCGTTCCTCAAACACTACGAACTTTTTAATAATATAATCCTATTGTATTCAGGAGATTAAAATCTACAAAAAATATTGTTCCTTATTTACATCTTTTTAGGCAGAAATCGGATTCTTTTTAAAATCCTTTTTTCATATCGATCTTAATTGAGACTTTAATCTTTATTTTAAAACGCGAGTCCGTATATTTAATTTCTAATATTTATATTAACACATTTTTAATAATATTAATAATATGTGTAATTCACATTGCTTCGTTTTACAGACTATATATGAGCTATTATTAACTTCTTACCATCGCCATGCAAAGCAACGTAATAAGGAATAGCTTAATCATCGTGATTCGCTTTGAGGCTCAAAGATACACTAGTTGGATCAGCGCAAACGTTCTTCGCTTTTATATAGATCCCATAATCCGCGACATGTTTATGTGTACATTCACGGAAAAAAACCAGGTCCACGTGACTTCTTGTTACTTATAATAATAATGATACTTACGATTATTACTATGACTTTTGTTTGCGCAATTAGCAACAGGATTTGACACGAAACTTATTAAGTTGAACAATAATGCAATTATAATGTTTCGCTTCTGCGATAATTTGCATATTTTTCACGATAAAACTAAATACATAGATCTTGTCGCTTGCTTCTCTCCATTGTTTATTATTTTTACCGACTAGTACGTACCACCTATGTGACATATATACACATATATATATATATATATATATTAGGTGTTAAACTTAATTCCTGCCGTTTTTTCGTCTCCAAAATTGATTGTTTCGAAGGGAAGATGAATGAATACCTTAATCAAAGTAATTTCCTCCATTTTCTACTACTTTTTCCCATCTCTCTGGCAACAGGGCAATCCCA